>NC_056727.1:154924312-155021812 GCF_019279795.1 Protopterus annectens | reverse complement strand
CCATACAGGAAAGGTAAAGAGACCACGCCCACATGATGTAGGGATTTATAGTAGTGAGTTGCCATGACAGTGGCAATTGGAAGTACTACTCAGCATGCTGCATGCAGGTAGCAAGTGGAGGACACTGACTGGTGCAGAGGCCCTCACCTGATTATATGCATCACCTAAAAAATCCATGCTGCAATCTATTCAAAGCAGCTCAATCCATTTACTGAAAAGAGAATGAGATAGAGAGAAAGAGAGTGAGTGAAAGAAAGCTAAAGGCCAAGCCAAAGGAAAAAAAAACCACAAAAAAAAAATCAAGCAAATTATCCAGAACAGACAACATTCCCACAGTAGGTATGTCAATTATATATGCATGTAACTGACTGTAGTACTTGGTCCATAATAATGGGATAGATGATGTAGAATGATTTATATGTGCCATCAGGTGTTGTTGTAATGATGTCCAGCTGAACAACTGCTATGGACAATAGTGTCTGTCCCTGCAGGTAGTGGGCCATACCTGTCAACTGTGCAGAGCAGCACTGACTGACAAGAGGTAAGCCACCATAGTGTGTGTTGTGTAATGGAAAACATGTATATTACTGTGGCCAATAGCTGGTGGTGGAAGTAATGCCATTATGATGGACACGTGGGTTCCAGAGCCCACCACTTGCAGGACACTCAAGTTAATGTGTAATGTAGCATGCTGAAATGCCATAGGTGTGTAATAGGCTTACCTGCAATCTGTCCATATATATATACCCCCTAATGTTAGGCTGTGTCCATATGTGGCACCTGTCTGTGTTGTAGCAAGGCAGAACAGTGCAGCTGTGCAGGAAGGAAAGTTAGAGAGTGTGGACCTGATGTCTGAATGTACCCCATATATATATATATATATATATATATATATATATATATATATATATATATATATATATATATATATATATATATATATCTATATAGGTATGTATATGTGTGTGTGTGTGTGTGTGTGTGTGTGTGTGTGTGTGTGTGTGTGTGTGTGTGTGTGTGTGTGTGTGTGTGTGTGTGTGTGTATATGTATATATATATATATATATATATATATATATATATATATATATATATATATATATATATATATACATATATATATAAAATGTGTGTGTGTAAACAAGTATGTCTACAGATATACAGACACCTATATGTATATATATATTTAAACACATATATACAACATATATATCCATACATATATAGAGATATATATGTGTGTATGTCTACATATATACAAACACACACACACACACACACACACACATATGTATATAATACATGTCCCCTATTTTTGCATCACAGTGCTGCATGCTATGTGTGAGGGACAGCAGTAAGTGTGTGCAACATGGACGGTTATGGCACATGTGAACCCCTTGTTGGGACCACATTGCC
Source organism: Protopterus annectens (assembly GCF_019279795.1). Lineage (NCBI taxonomy): Eukaryota > Metazoa > Chordata > Ceratodontiformes > Protopteridae > Protopterus > Protopterus annectens. The sequence goes on along the minus strand of NC_056727.1, from coordinate 155,020,396 downwards.
CTTGTCTGTGAAGATGGGATTGGGAATTTGGGGAAGGATAGCAGGTATATTTGTGGAGGTGGGTTGGGTTGGTAGATAGAGAAGACAGCCTACAGGGGTGGTATATGACACATGTGGTTGGTAAACACCCTGGATGGCGAGTGCCATCTGCGATGTGGAAGCCCCATGAGGCCCCATATGGAAACAATGGGAAGAAGGCCCTCACCCATTGCCAGTCACAACATCAGCTTCACGACCCTGAAGGTGCCTGGGCAGGAAGCTGAGCAGGAGGAGCCTGTGGACCCTATGAATGTGTACTGAGGGCTTCAAGGTGCTGTAGCACATCCCCCGAGTCTCTGTGGAGCTCCCTATGCATCAAACCCTGGACCTGACCTTAGGTTATAGGATCTTATCTGTGTGTGCTCCCAGGGGGGGTGAACACCATCCCCTGAGGTGGTTCCACCTGAAGGTAGTGCAGGACCAGTAGAGATGAGGTGGGAGAGTTGGTTATGCTGGCAACGGTTCCCTAAACACGCTATTGTGTCACTGTTAGAGAACATATGTGGGTAGTAATAGTCCACACATTCCTGGATCATGCCCAACAGCATGCATAGATATCCCCAATAACACATAACAGATGTGCAGCAATCACATAGCAAACAGACCACATGCATATATGAAACCATAGTGGCCCTTACAATGGCATGCAGGTGACATTGTCTGTAACAGGACAGCAATGATAGTGTCCCCACAGGGAACATGGCTACAAACACATAGCACAAAGTGTGGTACAATACGATATATGTCCCAATGGTAGGTATGCTGTAGCCATACCTATTGAGTTGTGTGATCAGATTGTTGTCGCAGATATGGTGTGGGGGGCAGAGATGTGTATTAAGAACTATGGTAACCTTGCTGTATGAGTTGCTCAGACCTGTTTCCATCTTTATGTCTTTCAAGAAAGATGCAACATGGCAGACTACCTGTCCATTCAGCAGACAAAAATGAGGTCATCATCACATACCTGTTGCAGCAGTACCAGGTGCTGTTTGGCAGAACAGCCCATGAATAGCAGCAGTGGATTGCCCTGTAGAATGATCTTGTCCACAGGGTCAATGGTGTCAGCCTGCATAACCACTGTTATGAGCAGGTCTGGCATCATTGCAGTGACCTACTTTGCAATGCCTGTTGGCGTGCTGTTGTAGTCTGGGCAATCACCTCACAATGGGAGGGGTCATGCCATCCATCCCCGCCGAGATGTGTTGAGGAGCTCCTTGCCAGCCTCGTGGCACCTGCCTGCCCACACACACAACAACTGGCCGAGTGTATAGTGGAGGTGAGTGCTACCCACACACTGGCAGAGGAGCATGCATGTAAGGCCACAGGGCACATCATTTGACCACTGTTGCGTATTCATCCACATCTGTACAGGTAGATCATGCATATGTGAGATGACATATATATAGTCTGTTGCTGCGTAGTAGTAATAAACATATATGCATAAGCTGTAGTATTGTGGACTTGTACTGTTGATGTACTGTAATGCTGCACCCACCCTGTACCAATGCCACAGCTGTGGCTACTGACATCACATCTCTCACACACTTATGTAGGTCCCTCTGGTATACCTGCAAGGCAGCAGCCTGTAGCTGGTGAGTATGGTGTTTGTTCACGGTTACGAATACACTGGTCATGTTATGGCTATGGTATAGTCCATGCGCACATTTAACACACCTACCCACAATGCATGCTGTACATGTTCACATATTGTTGCTGTTAACTGCACTGCATCACAGTGGTGACCATGATGGTGGATCTGAAGGGTATATCAGACTCCTGCAATATAACTAACATCCTGTCATTGCAAAATGTGTCCACAGAGATTAACATAATGATGGGACAAATGGCCTACAGTTGGGATATGTGTGAAACATGACCCTTATACAGTGCTACAGCAGTGTATATACCAGTATTACAATGGCAACTGTTACAGATCTACACTACAGCATATGATAATACTGTGGTCCACAAACCCTTAAATCCTGCAATGTGGTCCCAACATGAGCAATGAGTGTGTAATATGGAATTGTAGGTTAGGGCAGCAAATATGGGGAATACATACCTTCACAAACACTGGAAGCATATGTGTGCACACACTCCAGACAAAATATAGTAAAAGCAGCTGCTGAGGTACTGGCTGCATGCATTTGTCATGGAAGTGTACCTTTCAGCAAGTACACATCCCCAATGTCACACCACATATTGGTCCGCTGTCCAAGACGTTTGGCCATCAAATGTGCACACTTACCTGCAACAGAAGCAGCTGTGGCTTGCACACATCTTACATGGCATGACGTGGCCCCCATACCCAACAGGTAGCAGCCATGAGCTGGACATGTAGCCATACCTCACCATTGCATATACCATGGCAAACAGTGCAGACAGTCATTTATGTGGCAAGGATGTATGGGACAGGAATGATGTAGGAAATAAACAGATGGCCATCCAAGACAGATGATGTCACATGTAGCAAAAGCTGCCTAGTAACATACACAACACTGAGGGGGTTGCAGGAATGCCTAGCAAGTACTGGCTGTCCGTTACCTATGTCAACAATTGCATGGACTCTACACAAATGTGGCCTATGGGTTAGGGTAATCAGATGTCACAGTTATACCACAGGATACATCAGCCAGGTCTCTCTACAGGTAGTGTATGCATAACAGAAGTGGTCCCCAAAAGTCATGTGTTGCAATGTGTACTGGTGTACCATGACCACAATGGAAACCTACAGACAATATCATGTAAGATACATGTGCTGCACTACCAATGCTTCATCCCACCTCAGGCCCACCATCCCCATCTGCACTGTGCCGGTGCCAGTGTACACCTGTATGTTTGCATTCATTAGCTGGGACTAGGTTTTTACATGTGGTATTCAGTGTTTATGACTCTGCAAACTGACACACATGTGTAGGCCATAGTTGTCAAGCATCTGCAAAAAGGCTGAAGGTGGAGAGGGGGTGTCATCTTGACACACCAGTGCACTGCAGCAGGGATCCTAAGGATGCTACAAATGGCTGTATCTGCACACAGTTAGGGTCAGGAACTGTGGCAGATGTAACCCTGACTCCACAGCAATACTGACGGTAGTGTGTGAACTCCAAGGGATGTGTACATGAGTTGACCTTGCAGTCATGCAGAGTTGGGGGACATGTGTAGGGCAGACTGACCATACATTGGCAAATGCAGATGGCCCATGCTAGTATACCCCTGCCAGGAATAGTGACTGCTGTAGTACACATAACAGTAGGTGCAACAAACCGTCATGATAAGGGAGTGTACACATATGCACCCACAAAGTTTATGCATTGCGGGATTGTACAGACATATGCCACATATCAGGCTCATGTAATGTTAACATATGCAGTGATGTGGTGCCATGGCATATCAAGGAAGAGGGCGTCATATCAATAAGGGTGCGTGTGTGTGTGTGTGTGTGTGTGTGTGTGTGTGTGTGTGTGTGTGTGTGTGTGTGTGTGTGGGTGTGGGGGGTTATTTTGTCTGTAAGTGCAATCTGGTGGAATGGAGGGGGGTTGATGCATGTAGGATGTGTGTGTGCATGTATGTCTGTATGTGTGTGTGTGTGTGTGTTTGTATGTGTGTGTTTGTGTGGGTGTCAATGTATGCACATGTGTGATTGTGGGGTTGTTCATACGTCAGTACTTCCCTTTGGAATCATGCAGTACATGGGCCATGGACTGACATATGAGACACCAGGAATACTTGTCTGATATGTAATTTCAGGACAGCTGATAGTATAATAAGATCTGTAGCATGGAACATGCATTGGGAGGGAAACTAGACAACAGGTATACTGTTAAAATTGCAATCAGCAGAAAGCTGAATGACTACCCATGTATACAGCACTACATAGGTTCATAGGTAGGTACTAGGCTATTGGCCCTAGGGCCTATATAAGCCTAGCCAAAAGTTCGCCAGCCAAGAAAATTATTTTCCTGTGCCCCTGTCAAGCAGAGCCACAGAAGTGATCCCCGAGGTGAATTTCCTATTTCCCATCCAATCATCAATATTTTTCTTTAAGAGTGCTAATGAGGAGCTCTGTTTGACATAGTCAGGTAGTCTGTTCCAGAGTATGGGAAGTCTCTGGGACAGGAATCTATCCCTCCAGCATGTTCTGTTTACTGTGGTGATAAGGTTTAGGTCCCTAAAGCATGTAGCTCGGAGGGATTGGGATTTCTTTAACTGGAGCATGTCCAACAGCTCTGGGTTTGACATAGCTTTGTATGTTAGGCAGAGATCACCACTGAGTAGATGATATGTGATGGAGTAAAGCTTGGGTTTTTTTGAGATGGTGTGCGTAGGGCATCTGTTTGGGGCTAGTAATCCTCTTTGTGAAGTATTTCTGTGGCCTTTCCAGTTGTTGTAGATGTCTTGTGAGGTACATACCAAAAGGGGCATTGTACTCTATAATAGGTCTAATGAGTGATGAGTAGAAGGGAACAATGACCTTTTCTGGATGAGAAACCTTTTGTGATGAGGTGTGCCACGTAGAAGGATTTCCTGACCACTGTGGCGATGTGATTATCAAAGGAGAGACTACTGTCCACCTGTGTCCCAAGGTCTCATCACACTTTCAGCGTTAAGTAGACTACTGCCTATATGGTAGTTCATGGGTACAGAGTTTTTACCAAAGGGGATGACATGTACTTTTTGGCATTGAGCTTGAGGCCATGGCTTTGACACCAGGCATCTGTCTCAGTGAGGCCCTTTTGTAGGATGTCCACATCGTTAGGAGTTTTGATTATAGCTCCTAGTTTGCAGTCATCTGCGAACTTAGTTATCCAAAGTACTTCTGTGTTAGCCTGTACTTCAGAGAAGTAGATACTAAACAGGAGAGGACCCAGGACTGAACCCCATGGTACTCCACTTGTCACTGGTATGAAGTCAGATTTGGAGTCTGCTACTTTCACAGTGTGGGTTCTGTCAGTAAGCTAGTTGGCAACCCATCTTGTGACATAGGGATTTATACCTAGTTTAGTGAGTTTATCTATAATTCCAGAGTGGGGGATGGTGTCAAAAGCATTGGCGAGATCTAGATAGGCTGTGTGAACCACCTTACCCTCATCTATGCTTTGGTGACTGCTTCAAAGAAGTCTATCAGGTTTAGGAGACATGACCTGCCTTTTACAAACCTGAACTGTGTTGTGTCCAGTGTTTGCAGATTACCAATGTCTTTGTTTATGAGTTCCATGATGATACATTTTATAGCCTTGCAGACCAGGTTTGTCAGGCTAATGGGGCAGTAGTTCCTGGGATGTCATGGCTCCCCCTTTGTGGAGTGGGATAACTGTCACAGTGCGCCATTCAATGGGCACAATGCCTGAGGTGAGGCCATGATTGAACATGGTACTTAGGTGGGGTGCCAGTTCATTCTGTAGTTCATGTAGAATGCAACCTGGGATGTTGTCAGGTCCCATGGATGCTGTGTTCTTGGCTTTGGATAGTGAGGTTTTACCTGTGCAGCTGTGATTACAGGAACTTTGCATTCTTCCAGTATAGAGATGGGCCCTTTAGGGGGTGAGAGGGGGATAAAGTTAGCACTGAATCTATCTGCCAGGATGTTGGGAATATCAGTTGGTTCTGCATATTTAGTGCCATTGTGCTATAACTCAGAGCAGATCTGAGTGTTGCCATTGAGATTCTTGACATAGTTATAGAATGCTTTGTGGTTGTCTTTAGAATCAGTGGCGATTTTGTTTTCATAACTAGCTTTGGAGGATTTTATAAGGGATCTCAGCTTTTTATTGAGGCTGACCAGGGAGTTCCTCCAATCATGTGATTTTACTCTTTTTTGCAACAGTTTCTTTTTTCTGTTGTAGAGTTTGTTTATGGCAGAAGACCACCAAATTGACTTCCTTTTTTTGGACGATAGCATCTTGGTTCTGTTAGGGATAGCATGATCCATGCACCCATGTAAGTGCTTATAAAGTATATTTGTGTAGGATTCAGCAGTCGTACCTCTATTGTCCATCTGCATGGGTGCCGTGAAGTTTGCTACTTCTGTCTTAAGAAGCGTGATATTGGCTTTGGAGAAATTTTTTACAGTTGTTTCCCTAATGGGGGTGGGGGCGGGATGTGGATGTCTACAGGGATTAGCTTGTGGTCGGATCTGACCAACGAGGAATTGGCCTCTGGTGTGAAACACCGGTTTCCTATGTTGGTAATGACCATGTCTAGGATATTGCTGCCCCTGGTGGGGGTGAGGTTAAGTTGATTCAAGGCATTGGAATTTATGAATTCCAGAAAATGTTGAGCAAAATAGTTAATACATGAGTAGTTTTCCCAGTTAATGGTGGGGTAGTTGAAATCACCCATTATTAGGGTGTTGGGTTGTACTCTAATATTTTCCAGTATATCAAGAAAAGAGGAGTAGGAATCCTTGGGCATGGTGGGGGGTCTGTAGCAAGCTGCAATGTGGACTGCAGTCCTGCCCAGAGTTAGTTGCACTTGGATAATCTCGGATGCATTATGGTGAGCAACTAGCTTGGAGGTGTGGACATCCTTAATGAATATGGACACGCCTCCACCTTTAGTGTTTCGGTGGGTTAGGTGGTCGAAAGATGTGGTATGAATTATAGCCTAGTAATGCAGGGGTGCTCTCTGGAGCTTTGAACCAGGTCTCTGTCACTGCACAGATTTCGATGTTCTCCATTTTAAGGAGTACCTCGAGTGAGTGCATTTTAAGGTTTAGACTTCTAACATTGAGTAGCATTACCCTCAGATTTTTCTTGCTTGTACCTGTTACGGTGGTGAATTTGTCATTTGAACCTTGCCTAAAAAGGCACTATAGGGGTGGCAAGAGCCTTTGCCAGTACCTGGAATTCCAAGGGCAACAGGTGCAGGCCATCTCTGGCAAAGCATCGTGGTCTGTTAATCATGTCATCCCAGGCAGACAGATACTGGATTCCCTTAGAATGACACCAGAAGCTTAGCCAATTGTTGAAGTCAATCATTTTGTCCTTGTACTGTGGTATCATTCTGGGTGATGGAAGGATGCTACTCAGGGCTAGGGTCACACCTGCCTGGGCTACAAGATTGGAGAGCTCCTCTATGTCTCTTTTCATGTAGTCCAGGGAGGTATGTCTCAGGTCATTCACACCAACATGGACAATGACAGAGTCATATTTGTACTTGTTGTGGAGTGACCTGAGTGTGTGCATTATGTGGTGGATCCTTGCACCCGAGAGGCAGCTGACAGTAACTTTCTCCTTGTTTAGCCTGGTGAGTGGAACATCAGTGTGCCTGACTATAGAGTCACCTATGGCTATAGTGTTGGGTACGTTATGCCTTATGGGCTGTAGTTGAGTGGGACACTGAGTTTGTGGGTTATGTGTCATTTGTGTTGTGTTGGGGGTGGAGGTTGCTTGCATTTCTGCTTTGGAGGTCTCAGTTGTTTGGGCAGATTTTTATTGAGAGCCTCTGTGAATGTAGGCGTGTATTTTATGCTTCTATATGTGTGTTTTGGTGGTGTAGATTTTGAGGGACTATGTGATGAGTGTGGTGAGGTACAAGTGTTTACCTACTCCTTTTGACTGTCTAGTCCAGTCTTCAGTGAAGAGAGCTTTGCTTCCAGTTTGGCTCTATAAGTGCATCTCTCACAGGTTGTAGTGTTGGGTGGTAGGAGATGGTTGTCTGCATACATGAGGCAATTGCTGCATTGCCCCAAGATGCCCAGATTCATTAGGTAGACAGGAGAAAACACCAGGAGCTGACCTTTAGACATGCCTGGATAGGTGCTTATTTATTAAGTACTAAAAACTGTTTTCCTCTAGACAAGTGAGGAAATTTGAATGCTGTAATAATTTGTAGCTTATTTAGTGCTTACAATGAGTTCAAACAAGTGCTGAACTCAAAGAAACAGATTTCAGTGCTAAAACTAAAAAGCTGGCTAGTTGTAAGGGAAAATTTGAAGAGCAGACTTTATGGCGCCGGGAATAGTTTAACCCTAGTTAAGCGGGGGGGGGGGGTGCTCAGGAGCTTACAAACAGTCCTGGATACAGAAAATCTGTATCTGCACTACACTTGTTACAGGAAAGAGGGGAAACAAGCTTAGAATTTGTTTTCAGTAAAGTGGAAACGGAGAAAGCTGGAACAGAAGTTAATTCAAGGTTAAGTATCTGAGTGGGTTGGCCTTCACAAATGTTCTCTCTCTATTAGATTGAATGAACTAATGACACTAGACTTGGAAGAGTGACCCAGATGAAATATACCTTATGAGCGGGCAACTGCAAAGCCACCAAGTATAAGAACGCCACAACAACAGGGAGGGAGAGTGGGAAACTAAAACTATTACATCTACTAGCTGTAGCCACTAAATAAAAGTTTTAAACAAATCAAGGAGCAAGCAGACTCTAGAGAATGCTTTTAACTGCAAACAGACTAGACTAGAACACAGAAACCTCAAAAAAATCAAAAATGCACGGAAAAGCACGGATAGAGCACTCACAAACAGAAAATAAAACTCTCAGTATGAAAAAGCAGTTTACAATTAAGTAATTCAATAAACATGCAATTAGAGTAATGAAACAGTATCTAGCTATGAAAAATTCAGTTAAAACAGTATAAAACAGTACATAAATGCAGTGAAACAGTAGTACAGCTTTGTAACAGTGGAAAATGTAGTAGATTTACTGTATAGCACAATTATAAGCATTACAGAAATGCAATTCAATGAAATAAGTGTAGGAAAAAACTTATCCTGCTCTGGAATCTTAAGGAATTTCTGCTTAATTTCAGTAATGAATTACCATCCACAGAATTGGGGAATTACTAGACAATACCAGGGAGTGTATCCATATATTACTGTTGTCCACATAATAAGCTGATTAAGCAACAGATCTTGCATCTTCTGAGCAATAGTTACATATGACACTCCAGTGCATGACATTATTGAGTGACTGTAGTAGCCCCTAACATATGGGGGACATACTCACGATGTCTGGACATACTCAGGGTAAACACTGGATGACAGCAGTGAGTCCTTGTAAAACATACTCCAATCAAGTCAAAGAGGTAAGGGAATAACAGTTCATGTGTTGTGATCACTTGTCTAGGCAATTAGAAGAAAGATATGTTAATGAGTGGTATTAATGAGTGTATGTTTCCAAGTGTGATGCAGGATGGGGAACTTACATGAATAAACTTGGGACAGTCTGTAAACTCAGGGACAGGTAGGTATTATGGTGGAATTTCAGTGTGTGTGTGTGTGTGTGTGTGTTTGTGTGTGTGTGTGTGTGTGTGTGTGTGTGTGTGTATAAATGTGTGTTCTGTTATGCAATGCCGTACAGGTCTTAAAATGCGTTTCTAGTTTTCCCCTCACAGGTGGCGAGGTGGGTCAGGCTTCCTCCTGCATGCAATCTGATGTTGGTGTCCACACATACACTGAAAATGATGATAGGTGTGTTGAGGCACAGGCGGGTTGTCAGAGGCCGAAACTGTGCCGTCGTTTGACATCCCCCTGTTATCCACCCCATCCCCACACACAGTCACAATGCCTATAGATACCCCATCATCAGTGGCCATAGCAGAGGGAGAGTTGGCAGTTGGTGGCAGTGCACAGGAGAGTGTGGTATCTATGGCTGCTATGTCTGGTCATAGCAGGCATAGCCAGATGTCTGGCTGGGCACCACATAGGCAGATGTACCAGGGTGCTTGTGGGAGGGCCGCTCATTATCGTGCCCCTGGCAGAAGTGCCATAACTGGTACCACCAGACGCCTATTTCAGGCTGTCATGGAGATGTAGGCACATAGGGAACTTTACACCAGACAGGGTCTGAGGCTCCAGAGGGCTATTTTTTCATCTGTAAATGACAACATCCGTGATCTTGCAGGTGCCTTCTGTGATTATACAGAGGTCATGGAGAGATGGTTGGGTGAGATGGTGTGCCTCATCGACCGTGAATTGACCTTGCTAGAGCATGTGGTGGGAGTGTGGTGAAGGCGACATGGATATAGGCCAGCAACACCAACATCTGGCGGTCGACATGGACGTGCAAGGACGGCAAGCCGCTCCCATAGTGGCAGAACCAGTCCCAGCACTGCAAGGAGGGGGGTGCTGTCCACACCACACCACAGCAGGCCATGTGCACGTGGCTCTGGCCAGTCCCAGGAGGGACCTGGTTCCAGTGGACATATGTCATCATCAGGGGAGAGTAGCATATCGAGGACTGTACCTGGACATGCCCATGGAACCCCTGGCAGGCACAGTCTGTGGCCAGAGGTGGTGAACTGCACACCCTGCCAGGTATGGTCTGCAGCTGTCCAAGAAACACCTGTATAGGGCAGCCACATGGCAGAACTGTGTGCATGCATACCCACACACTATACAAACACACATAGGGCAACCCCATACCTACACACACCACATCACCACACCCATATCAGCAAATTACACCCCTCACCCACACACATGGTGTCAAATGTATGGCCCACCCTAGGTCTCTGGCAAACCAACAACACACCCTATACATATGATGATACCTGTTCCACATCCCTGTCATCCATACCACCGATGCAGGGACAGGCTAATATGGTTCTGATGCACACGGTGAATGTACTACAGTGTAGCAATGTACTGCTGTGTAACATGTTGTCAGCAGTAATGTTTAATGCTTACATGTTGGGTAGTGTAGCTGTCCAGCCATGATGCATTATAGCTGTTGGTAACACTGAGCGATTGTGGTCTCCATAATGTTATCCATTTGTGTTGTAGGCATACATGTGTCAGCAGGAGGATGGTCTGCTGTCATATTCTTACAAGGGGTATGGTACTGTGGAGACAGCATGGCTGTGCAATATCCTGGGTACAGTTGAACACATGTCACAGGTCTGTATAACAGTTACTGCCTGTACCACATGGACAGATGACCCCCTGGGACATGTATATTCATCAACCTGAAGTAGATCCCTCCACATACACTCACACTTTTACTTGGCAACACTGGGACTAGACCCCTACCTAGGTATGTAGTGCTACTGATGTGTGTGGCTTTAATTGCACACACCACACAGCGTTTAGTATGAGGTGTGTTCCAGGTTACATGTTACATGCAGAACATCCCCAGGCATGTACGGTATGGTAATGAGGGATGTAATGGTTGTATATGGACAATAAATAGTATGGCATACCATCATATACACATTAACAAACACATAACAGGCAGACAGACATCCAAGAGACCTGGGTCTATCAGTGCTAACTAACTTGTCATTGTGTCCAGTGTGTTACAGGTAGGCTGCACACAGCACATGCATAACTGGGCTGGATAGTGTTATCAGTTACCTGTATGTTTGATGGTGACAATGGTCACCATACAGTGGTACATGGGACATGTACCAGGGGTACCATGGTGTAATGACAGTATATACAGCACCCACACCCCACTGTGGATATTGTATGCACTGGAACCCATGATGACACTCTGACATACCCACCATCACACATTGACCAGGACTGCAATACAAACCATTGTCCATCCCAAGAGTGGTACTACAAGGATATGCATCTAATGCACATGCCACAGGCATAGTTGGGTGATGCATTGTCATGCCTCTCCTATGGGCAGCAACATCACTATCTGTAATGCTGTGTGGCAATCCTTATTGTAATAGGAGTATGTGGCCTCAGAACGCTGTACCCTACAGATATACACACATGCACACATACACACACTTGCCAGAACGCAGTGGGTATCCCATGCCTATCAACCCATTTGTACAACAGTGTTGTGCTGATACTGCAAGGCTCAGGTAGCTTTTAGGGAGAGGAGCATAACAAGGTACATGTAATATCTTGTACAGCAGCAGCCACATCTAACTATGGCAGTCGGTGTTGCAGTGGGTGTGAAGGGCCTCAGGGTATTCCCAACTACAGGTGTACTAACACACAGACACTGATATCCTCAGTAATGCACATGTACACATTTGTCAGTACTAGGGTGCATCACTGCAGGTGGTCATAGGTGTGTACCTGGCTGTTGTCCATGGAGAGATGGGAAGTGTAGAGGATGTGTGTACAGTGGTATCATGCCACCTGCCATGTGCCAGCAGGCAATCTGTCTACAGACACCACTATGGTGACCCTCAGGGTGAGAGTGACATGCATCAGCCAATCCTCTGGGTGCCTCCTGCAAATGGCCGGTGAGGTGTTCCAGTTGACATGTATGCAACATGTATTACAAAACATGGTTAGTGTCTCTGTTGGAGACCTGTACCCAAGCATGTTCCGTTGACTGTGGTAGTGTAGTGGATGTACCTGTGGCATGTGGTGCGTACAGGGTGTTGTGTCCTATTTGTGCCAGTTATAACACAGCTGGGCAGACATGTCAGTGTCAGTCAAGCATAGGTTGCCTGTATGTATTCAAGCTGGATACCTGACATCTGCACATCTGTACAGGGACTGACAGACATCAGCTTCACAACTAGCTATGCAGTAGGATGAGTGTGTCAACAGATAGACGTCTGACACCAATAGGTATGCCATTACTACATGTTGGCAGCCCTCACTGACATGTGCTATACAGACAGTAGTCTACAGTTAATTTCCACATGACAGATCATTATCCAGTAGGAAATATATAATGTGACACAGCTCACACACCAGAAACACAACAGTGAGGACTCAGAGTTTATGCATGCAGGGGTGTTTGTTGCCAGTACTACAAATAGCAATCTATTCTTAATTGGGAAAATGCTGTCAACAGTAGTAATGTCATGATACACTGCATGCCAGTGTGACTGGACATAACCTGGGATACTACCCTTGTATGTAACACATTCAAATGGATAAGAGTGTTGTACAGGTCATATATACTCATATATACTCATCCCGGAAAGGAGACTTACACCCCTTGCTACTGTAATGACAGCACACAGACTCATGCTGTGTACATGGCATTAAATACACTTATTAAAGATGTCATTATCCTGCTATTTTATCAGACTAGAATGTGAGCACTGGTTACCAGGGCTGAGCCATGCTTAGCAGGTTTTAGCATTGCTGCACTATAACTGCTAAGCACATTTGCGCACTGGTAAGTGAAGCCTACACGGTGTACGTACCTGTGCATTTATCCATACATTAGCACTGTTTAGCTTCACACAAACCCACTCAAACGTGCTTAAAGCTGCTCAAAACTGCCTTAACCACTTTGTATTCAACAGCCCTTCTTCTGCCCAACAACAAAATATGCAGCCCTTGCTGGTCTTGAACCCAGAACCCTGTACACTATAGTCACAACAGTTAACCACTACAACATGACAACTGCGAAGACAGTTGCTGTATTTCGAATACGTCTGTCACTAGACATATCGAATAGTATTGAACAATTGCTGTGACTTCTACAATTGTATAGTACATGTTAGTGATATTACTGTTGCATCACATATGTTGTTATATCTAAATATACACATATCAGATACATACGGTGTGATACATCTGGGAAGGTATACACAACAGTAATGTTTACACATGACAAGGATATGGATATATACATATACATATGTAGATATATGTCTACATGTACATACACATATATATTCATATATATATATATATATATATATATATATATACACATTTATCTATAATGCATCATATATATGGCCATTTATAGATCTCTCTGTATAAAATATATATATATATATATATATATATATATATATGTGTGTGTGTGTGTGTGTGTGTGTGTATGTACATCATATATGCACAGATATATCTATTTATGTTGATACATATATATCTATAACTATATGTGCATATATATCTATATATCTGTATATGTGTAGACATATATAGATGTGTATATGTATATGTATATATATATATATATATATATATATATATATATATATATATATATGTATATATATATATATATATATATATATATATGTATGCAGATATGTATATGTCTATATAGCTGTATAGATATATGGATATATATATATATATATATATATATATATATATATATATATATATATATATATATATATATATATATATATATATATATATATATATATATATATATATATATATATATATATATATATATATATATATATTTACCATATGTCCAGAAGATGGAGTGGAGTCCTACCTCAGCACCAATAGTCTCACCTTAGTGCAAGGGGATGTCATGTATGTATTGCAGGTATATATGTAGACTGTTGCTACTGTAACAGGGGTTGTCTTAACAGACATGTGTGTGGGTGGTCCCATCTGCTATTGACATGTACGCTATTGGTTACTGATAGACATCCTAAAGATATCATAGAACAGTAAAACTGATAGCACAGTAATGATCCTGTGGACTACAGCAGAGATATGACCAATATATGTGGACAGTCTGGCACTCTCTGGTCAGTCCAGAGGTATACACAGATCCCCTTAGTGTGAGACATGTGGACCAAGCCTGACAATGTGGATGTTACCAGCCATGTACATAGGTATATCACATAAATATTGGGCTACATATGCCCACTTAGTTTTTGCATTCACACACTCCTGTCTGTCCTGACACATAATAACTGGTGGTGCAGAGGTCACATGGCCACATACTACCCAGTAGTTAGTGACATACATTTGTACATAATCTCTCTGCTTTGTCAGAAATACACAGTACGTCTTGCAAATATCTGGACATAACATCACACTAGGTAATTACACTAAGCTGCTAGGAATGTAACAAAGCACTGTACAAGCTACAGGCAGACTGTCACAACACTGGCCTACATTTCGTATGGGGGAATACACTTGTACCTACAAATATAGCAGGCTCTACAGGCATGTCACAGCACAGAGTAACAGACACCTGTGTGAAAGTGCATATCCACAATCAATGTGAACACAGCCACAGCCACACATGGTACACAAGCTTAATATTACACTATATGGACTGTCTGATCAACACCATCCTCATATGTGGCACTCACACACTAACCCTACATATACTGGGTCACGACACAGTGTGGTCCAATGCTTGTCTGTGGTATGGGACGTGTGTGTGTTTGGCCCTATAAACTTGTGAGCTGATAGGTTAGCATACACTGGAGTAGCATGTAACATCAGATAGAACAGGACCAAGAACAATGACATCTAACACAGTTTGTACACAGGCCAAGGTACATATTCGCAATACACATACTGTCGACAGTCAACATAAGTACATGGACCCCACTACTGGTTATGTCCTCAGAAATAACCCCTACTATACATAACATGTCTAGCAGTCTGATATCTGACTGGCTTGTTATCAGGTATGATGTCAATAAATAATGGTGTACAGAACATATGCACCTCTTACTGCATGACATATCTACAAAGGTTGACAGACTTGTGGCTGGAGCCACAAACACTGGGCCAGTATTGGCATGTTTCTGTGATACCCTCATACATTTACTGTTGTAACAGGGCTTGTTGTGACATATGTTCTATGAGCCATATGAAGTCAGTAACTCTCATGGCTGTCACCATATGCTGACTGCAATCCTCAAACTATGTTCCTGCAGTTCTAAGATAG
The DNA here is from genome assembly GCF_019279795.1 of Protopterus annectens. Taxonomy (NCBI): domain Eukaryota; kingdom Metazoa; phylum Chordata; order Ceratodontiformes; family Protopteridae; genus Protopterus; species Protopterus annectens. Next base: position 155,004,809 of record NC_056727.1, on the reverse strand, counting down.
GTGATCTGTGTGTAACACAAGAAACATAAGACTTCAAACACTGCCAAGTTTGCAGATAACACTACAGGTGGGAGTTTCCTCAAACACATAACACTGTCATGACAGGTATTAAAATCATGTAGACCAGCCATATCAACACAAACCCTGTTAAACCAATATTACTCCAAATGCAGAAGAGCAAGACTTACATTCTGTAGTCATGTCTGGAACATCCCCCTCCTGTTTGTTGGCCTGTCTCCAGAGTGTATGTTGTTAGAGATTTATCCCACTACCATCTGTGATGCTGTTTGCCAAACATCAACATGAGGTCCTGCTCACAGTGAATGAAAAGGCCCAACACCCACATGATGTTCCTAGGTATAGGAGTGTGTTTCCATGCAATTGGCTATGGGAATGTTACCACAGCTGTTCCACATGCAATCAGCTAGTGGGGGACTGCAATTCATGCAAAGACCATCAGCTGATCATGAGCAACACTTACAAAACACAAGCTGCTGCTTAAGTAAAGCAGGTGTACTTCTCCACATCCACCAGAGAGGGCGTGAGAGAGAGAGAGAGACAAAGTAAGACAGGGAAGGAGTGGGAGAGTAAAACCTAAGCATGTTTGTGTCACACACTTACCAGTACGGGGTTTCAAACCCTTGCCTGACTATGTATTGCTATCATCTGTCTATGCAGTTATTGCATGCACCACAGAGCTTATACGTTGGGGAGCTGTCCAAAGGTATATTTGATGGCGAATGACATCTGCAACAGTGATAAGGGAGGGATAAGGTAGGTGTAGTACACGTGCCTGTCCACATGAACAGGTGTCAACGTCAACAAAGCCACACTCTCCCAGGGATTCACACACATTATCACAGTTGGCAGGTTCAGGATTAAACTTCCTAACTAGCTAGTTTGCCACAATACAGTAATACACAGGTATCACATGCACCACAGGGGTTATCAGGATGATATATGGGCAAAGGGTATGTGAAGGTGTCTGACATCAGAAGACATGCTTCAGTAGGCCAATGGGAGGTGTAGTGAGTGTGAATGGTGTCCAAATCATTATACTCCACGCACACACACACAGACACAGGTTGTCAGTACTGACATACATGGGTGCATTACTTCACAGGTGTGTAGTGGTTGACTGTGCAAGAAGGATGTACAAGGCTAGGTAAAGGGTATACCTTGGCATCAGGCCACATGAAAATGGTCTGCAGTGTGGCTCAGGGGAGTAGTGTCTGGATTGGCCCACACAAGTGGGTATTGTATTCACCATCTAGTCATCTGGGTTACTATTGTGAGTGGCCAGTGTTGTGCAATGCTTGCCATGTATGTGTTCTATAGTCCATGACATGGACAGTGTCTGGGATGTGCACACATCCCACATGCATGTTCTGTGACAAGTGGAAGTGTATCTGGGTTGTCTGGGGCATGTTGTGTACACATGTTGTTATCATCAGATATGCCATTCCTGGCCTCATGTGGTGAGAACTGGCAATGGACACCAGGCTGACCCTGCACCTACACTGACAGCATGATACAGGTGTTCCCTGGTGTCAGTGGCATCTGTCCATACAGGGCATGTGTATAAGGGATGGTATGTCCTTTGTGGGTTACATTTGCTGGCACTACAGTTGTTGCAAGCGTCCAGTGGGGAACATAGTGACAGTGCACTGTATGCAATTATGTGCCTATTGTAGTGGTGGGACAGGGTGCCATGCCCTCTGTAGTCCGCTGCAATCACACCATGGTTACTATCTGTGGGCAGTATGCAGGGAACTACCAACATAGTGGTTGTTGCCTAGCCGGGTGTGTTTATGTATGAGACATGGGTTGAGAGTGTTCCCTGGTTAATACAAGGGTTGCCTAAATTGTTCACAAGGCCTTGATGTCACATGTAGGGGTATGGATTGTCAACCCCAGCCTCTCTACTGTTTGACATCAGTTATCCTTGTAAGGCGGACATTGTGACATATAATAAGCCTGCCATATAAGAAATTTGCAAAACCTGCTCCACAATGGCTCCAGTTATTACACACTCACAGCCACCTTCACACAGGACACGGATGACACACCCACACACATAAAGTCTCACAGTTGCCATGTCTGGGATTGGAACTCCTACCTAACTAGTACATCACACTACAGCATTACGCAATTATAGCATGCACCACGGAGATTACTGGGCTACTTCTTCCCCAAAGGTGTATTTCAAACTGAATTACATCAGCAGGCTTGCGAAAGAAGGGCAATGGAGGTTGTAGTGACTGTGAATGACCTCAAAAGCATTGCTCCCTTCACAGACAGACAAACACACACACAAACATCCACACTTGCCATGTCTGGGAAAGAACTCCTACCTAACTCGTATATCACACTACAGCATTACGCAGTTATATGACATGCCATGGAGATTACTGGGTTATGCCTTCACCAAAGGTATATTTCAAAGTGAATGACATCAGCAGGCTTGCCAAAGAAGGGCAATGGAGGTTGTAGTGACTGTGAATGGCCTCAAAAGCATTGCTCCCTACACTGACAAACACACACAAACATCTACACTTGCCATGTCTGAGAATAGAACTCCTACCTAACTTGTATATTACACTACAGCATTATGCAGTTATAGGACATGCCACAGAGATCACTGGGCTATTCTTTCCCTAAAGATGTATTTCAAAGTAAATGACATCAGCAACCTTGCCAAGGTTGGGCAATGGAAAGTGTAGTTCATAGGTTCATAAGGTCATATGTTGATACTAGGCTATTGGCCCTAGGGCCTATACATGCCTAGACATGACAATTCCCTGGTTATAACTTCCTACAATATTTAATTCCCTGCACACCTGTCTAGCACAGCAACTGACATGGTCCCTGAGGTAAATTTCCTATCGCCCATCCAATCATCCAGGTTCCTTTTGAAGAGGGACAAAGAGGCACTCTGCTTGCCATGTATGGGCAGTGTATTCCAGAGTCTGGTGAATCTCTTGATCAGGAACACAACCCTCCTGAATGTATAGTTCATTGTGATGACAGGATTTGGATCCCTGGAGCATGTGGCTGTGAGGGTTTGGAATTCTCTAAGTGTAGCATGTCCAACAGCTGTGGGTTTGACATGGCATGGTATGTTAAGCAGAGATCGCCTCTGAGAACACAATACATGACAGAGTATAGCTGGATGATTTTCAGACGGTCAGCATAGGGCATCTGGTTTAGGCCTGTGGTCATTTTGTGAGGTATGTCTGCAGCCTCTCTACTTGCTGCAGATGTCTTGTGAGGTACATATGTAACTGGACATTGTAGTCTGTACTGGGTCTACTAAGAGATGACTACAATGGGACAATGGCCTCCTTTTCCTGGATGTAAAGCCCTTAGTGGGAGGTGTGCTACATAGGTGGGTTTCCTGACTGTTGTGTCAATGTGGTTATCAAAGGTGAGACCACTGTCCATCTGTGTCCCTAAGTCTGTTATCACACTTTAGGTGTTTAGTGTACTGCCACCTATGTGGGACTTCACAGGTACATGTCCCTTCCCAGTGGGGATAACTATATATTTCTTGGCATTGATTTTGAGGCCATGGCTCAGGCACCAAGCATGTCTTTCTGTAAGACCCTTCTGTAGAATATCCACATCATGTGGGGATTCAATATTGGCTCCCAGTGTGCAGTCATCTGCGACCTTTGTTTGCTGGTGTCCCTTACTGTTGGACTGTACTTCAGAGCAGTAGATGCCAAACAAGGGCGGTACCAGGACTGAACCCTAAGGTACTCCAACTGTCACTTGTCTGGGGCTCGGGTTGGTGTCACCTACATTTACAGTGTGGGTTCTGTCAGTACAGCAGTTGGCAGCCCATCAGGTGACATTGGGATTAATGGCCAGCTTGATACATTTATCTATGATTCCAGACTGGGGGATGGTGTTGAAGGGCTTGGCAAGGACCAGATAGGCTGTGTAAGCCACCTTACCCTCATCCACGGCTCTGAAGATGGATTCACAGTTGTCATTCAGTTTGAGGTGACATGATTGGCCCTTCACAAACCCAACCTGGTTATGGTCCAGTGTTTGTAGGTTGCCAGTGCCTTTGTTTTAATTTCCATGATAATACATTCCATGGCCTTGCAGATCAGGCACATCATACTGCTGGGGCTGTAGTTCCCAAGATCCAAGGAGGATCCCCCTTGTGGACTGTGATAACTGTAGCTGTGCACTACACAGTGGGCACAAAGCCTGAGGTGTTGCTATGATTAGACATGGCATGTAGGTGAGGTGCCAGTTCAGTTTGTAGCTCATGTAGTACACAGCCCGGGATGTTGACTGGTCCCATGGCTGCTGTTGTCATAGGTCTGTAGAGTGTGTTTTTTACCAATGTGGCTTTTATTACCGGAATATGGCAATCTATCATTGTTTAGATGGGCCCATTGGGGGTTGGGGGGGTGCAGTTGGCACTGAATCGATCTGCCAGGATATTGGCAATATCCCTGGGAGCAGTACATTTAATACCATCCTTTTGTAGCTCACAGCAGTTCTGAGTATTGCCATTTAGATTCCTCACATAGCTATGGAATGGCTTGCAGTTGTCTTTGGCATCTTTGGCTATATTATGTTCATAACTAGCTTTGGTGAATGTTATGAGGGATCTCTGCCTCTTACTGTAGCTGGTAAGGGAGTATTTTGCATCCTGGAAATTCCCCCATTTCTGCAACAGTTTCCTCCTTTTGTTATACAGTATGTTGATGGCAGGGGGCCACCACATTGGCTTCCTTTTCTTGGTGGGGAGCGTCTTGGTTCAATATTGGATGGCACAATTCATGCACAAGTGGACGTGCTCATACACTGCCTTCATGTATGATTCAGCAGTCGTCCTTTCAGTTCCCATCTGCATGGGTGTCATGATGTTAATCACATCTGACATGTGTAGCATGACATTGGCTTTGGAGATGTGTGTTACGGAGGTTTCCTTACTGTGGTGTGGGGGAGGGATGTTGATGTTAAGGGTGATTAGCTCATGGGCATACCTAACCACTGATGGGGTGACCATAGGTGTGGAGCATTGATTTCCCATGTTGGTAATGACCAGGTCTAGGATATTTGAGCCCCTGGTGGAACTATGGATTACTTGATCCAGGGCATTGGGAATTATGACTTCCAAGAACCGGTGGGCACACATGTTGGTACACAAGTAGTTTTCCCAGTTAATGGCAGGGTAGTGTAAGTCACCCGGTATTAGGGTGTTTGCCTGTATCATAATATTTCACAGTATGTTTCAAAAGCTGTAGTGGGTATCATGGGGCATGGTGGGGGATCTGTAGCAAGCTATACAATTTGGAATGCAGTCTAACCTACTGTTAGTCACACTGGAGGTATTTCAGACACATTCTGTTGGGCAAGTAACCTGGTGGTGTGAATATCCTTGGTGAATATGGACACTCCTCCATCTTTATTGTTTTGGTTCTGGTTTGGTGGCCAACAGATGTGGTCAGAGCTGTACCTGGTATTGCAGGGGTGCTCTCTGGAGGCTTGGATCAGGTCTCTGTTACTGCACAGTTATCAATGTTCTCCACTTGTAGGTGTGTGTAGTGACTGTGAATGGCCAAAAAAACATTGATATCTACACACACACAGACTTTCAAAGTTGCCATGTCTGGGAATAGAGCTTCTACCTAATTAGCATATTACACTAAAGCATTATGCAGTTATAGGATGCACTACAGAGATTACTGGCCTACTTCTTCCCCAAAGGTGTATTTCAAAGTGAATGGCATCAGCAGGCTTGCCAAAGAAGGGCAATGGAGGTTGTAGTGACTGTGAATGGCCTCAAAAGCATTGCTCCCTACACAGACAAACACACACACAAACATCCACACTTGCCATGTCTGGGAATAGAAATCATACTTAACTAGGTTATCACACTACACCATTACGCAGTTATAGGACGTGCCATGGAGATTAGTGAGCTACTCTTTCCCCAAAGGTGTATTTCAAAGTGAATGACATCAGCAGGTTTGCCAAAGAAGGGCAATGGACGTTGTAGTGACTGAATGGTCTCAAAAGCATTGCTTCCTACACAGACAAACAAACATAAACACTTGCCATGTCTGGGAATAGAGCTCCTACCTAACTAGCTTATCACACTACAGCATTATGCAGTTATAGGACACGGCATAAAGATGACTGGCCAACTTCTTCCCCAAAGGTGTATTTCAAAGTGAATGACATCAGCAGCCCTGCCAAATTAGGGCATTTGAAATTGCAGTGAGTGTGAGTGGCCTAAAAAGCATTGATCCCTACACACGCACACACACACACACACACACACACACACACACACACACACACACACACACACACACACACACACACACACACACACAGTTGCAACATCTGGGATTAGAACTTCTACATAGCTAGTACATCACACTACAGTATTACACAGTTATAGGACACACCACAGAGATTACTGGGCTACTCATTCCCCAAAGGTTTATTTCAAGGTGAAGACATCAGCAGGCTTGCCATAGTAGGGCAATGGGGAGTGCAGTGTGTGTGCATGGGCCATAACCCATTCATCTAGAGGCAGACACACAACACTCAGGCACACACAAGTTTATATTCCACAAGTATGTGTATACAACTGCAAGATGACTACTGACTTGTACAGTTATGTTACACAGTTAGCACAAGCACCACAGACACTACAGTGCTGAGGGATACCAGAGGCAAATGTCTATGATGATTGACATTTGCCCATCATGTGGTTTTAGCCAATTGGATCTGTGCTGGTTGGGACAGGCCTCATGATGGGAGGCTTTTTGTCACTGTCACTCTTACACACATCTATGTATGTTTATTTTTGGCCTATTATAGCGCTGTCACCTGACAGCAAGATGTTGTCCCGTTCGATTCTCAGCTAGAGCGTCTTCTGTCTGGAGACATGCGTGAATGGGCGTACCTTTGTTGAAGGTTGTGCATCAGGGCTGGCAACTCGGCACATAAAAAAAATTGACTGCCAATCATTAGTGGACCAGAGTTCCGCTGTGGCGACCCCTAACTGGAAAAAGCCTTCCTGTTTAAGGCTAGGGGCGTGCTGTGCAAACACAGTGTTCAGATGTGCACAGAGCTGCTATTTCCTGGTTTACTTTTTTTTCCCTTTAAAACCCTGCTTAAGCAATGTAAAGAGTGCTAGGCAGCCTCAGACACATCCCCTTGCTTAGCTCTGCTAAGCTAAGGCAAACCCGAGCAACAGGGCTCCAATAAGCTTACAATATGCCTGACACACACCCCTGTGATTTCAGCTAACTCTTAGCTTGCACCATGGTATTCCTGCACTTACACGGTTGGGTGCTGGCTAGCAACGAGGGGAAATCTGCGATTCAGTATCATTCCACTCATTTGCATAGGATTGCCTGCTAATGCATAGTTACAAGTCCCACACTGAGTTTTCCCTCTTAGCAACCACTATTCACAGGCCATGTTGTCTTCTGCCTGCCATTGAGTATAATGTCAAAATAGTGATTTTGGATACAATGCTTATTTCTTGCTTCTTACAGTGGGGCGGTGTCTAAAAATACGCTTACAGTGGGGTGTCTAAAAAAATCGCTGGATAGTGAAGGTTTGTTGAAGTGATTTTAGGATAGAGTCATGGAATGTGGGTGCGCTTGATAGAGCAGGATTAGACCATCCTACACTTAAGGAACAGATTTTTACATTCAATAAGCTCTGTACCAAGTACAGGGCTATACAAATGGATAATTGGTTCCTTAATTGTTCTAAGGAATTTAAACAGGTGCCTAAAGGATTACGGATTTGGAAACTGCCCATGGGGATAGAACGTGGTTCCGAAGCCTTTGATGAACTAACTAAGCTATTTGACCGTGCAGGTATGGAGCTATTAGATATTATTATAAACAATAATAATACTAAAATGTGTGCTTTGCGACAGGACATTTCGAAGTTGCATTTAAGCATAACTTCTGATTTACTTTTTTTTTCAATACCAGGCAAGTTTTAACAAAGTTATTAAGGATGTAGAAAACTTTGTGAATCATAGTAAATCAGTTAAAAATAAGAAATTAGCCAGAGATACGGCTGATTATGTCAATAATTGTGCATATCCTCCGGGGAATAAACTGTTTCAAAAGAATTTGACTGACAAAGGTAATATATCAAAAAATGCGGACAGAGTTGACTATGGTGATAATTTTGATGAACAACTAACAGTTACTGATTTTTGGATGCATCACGGACCTCGGAGATCAGAGAGACTCTTGAACCAGGGAACAAGGACATTTTATTATCCCCAAAGAGGAGTGTACAGGGGGAAGGGGGGTTATCGCAGATGAATGCAACTGAGAACTTGTGTAATGAATTTTGTGTGAATTTTACCAATGAGCCTTCTTGTGTTAATTTATGTGTTTTTCATGAAACAGTTCAAGAAACTTGTAATTGTATGAATTTTGGTGAGGAGAGTGTTGAACTGAGTTCAGTTAATAATGTACTTTCTATCGGTCAGGACATTAATGGTAACGAATTGAATGAGTTTGTGACCAACCTTAGTACTAGCAGTGACATGGAAATAATGCATGATGAATTTTGATAAATACCAAGGGTTGAAATGTGTTACTTTAAAACAACAAGGTTTCATTATTTATAATTATACTGAATTAGAAATAGGGAATACACACTTTGAATTATTTGCTAAAGGTTTGAGTTTTGTTCCTAGTTTTAAGTTGGACATTGCTCATTTATTGTCGAATTTGAAATTATTTATTAGGAGGCTTAACCTTCTGAAATACTTTCATGACAATCAGACAAACAATACTGTTGAAGTTAATACTTTAAGACCTTTGCTTAAGAGAAATAGTACATTCAATCCACCTTCTTGTTTAGAAATTGTTGCTTTTGAAAAACTAATTGAGTTTGAATTTAGGAGAATTTGTTCATCTCCTGTTAAATTTATAGACAACTTGTCTTTTGAAGAAAGATTATTGTTGAACGAAAGGTTCTAAGAACATCAGGTGTATGAAACCTGATAAGGGAGGTGGGATGGTGCTTATGAACAGGATAGATTATTCAACTTCTATGGCAAGATTATTGGATGATGAAACTACTTATATTAGGTTATCTATCAATGAAGTAAATAGAGCATATTCGAAAATAGATTTGTTTCTTCAGGATGCACTATTTCAAGGGGTGCTTAGTGAAATTGAACTTGATTTTTTGACAGTGAAACATCCGTCCTCATTTTGGGATACCTAAGGTGCACAAAGGCATAAACAATTTGCAATTTAGACCTATTGGGTTCTAAGACAGAACCCCTTGTGGCTTTTGTTGATGAGTGGACTAAGTCAGCCTTAACAGAAGTGCCCCATATTTTAAAGGACTCATGGCACTGCTTGGAAAGACTGAAGGAAGTTGGTAATAATTTTGATGAATATAGCTTTTTGACAGTTGATGTAGTTAATCTTTTTTCTGTCATTCCACATTATGATGGTTTGGAGCTGTTTGTTTCTAGTTTAAACATGAGTAATACTATTAATAAAACAAGATTGAATTTGTTTCAGGACTTAATGGAATTGGTTTTAAATAACAATTTCATTAAATTTGAAGGTGAGATTTATAAACAATGCTCTGAGTTATTTGGTATTATTGGCTTGGGAGATGGCATTTGTTTTCCTTCTATGTTTAGGAACAACATTGTACTCTATAATAGATTTCTAGATGATCTTTGATTGTATGGAAGGGTGATGAAGCTCTGCAATAGAGTTTGTGGGTTATCTCAACGAAACTACTAACTTTTAAGGTTTACTCATACCTGAGTTCTGACTGTATTAATTTTTAGATATTAATATTTTGAAAGTTGATGGTGAGTTGAGGAGTACTATTTATAGAAAAGAAAATTATTCCAACTCACTATTGCATTTTAGAGTTGCCACCTTTCATCAGAGAAAAATTTCAAGACTAGTGAGCAATGATGAGAATTTCAGAGTGGAAATTTTCAAGTTGATTGGTATGCTGCTAGAACGTGGTTATCCTATCAAGTTATTATTAAGTGTGAAAAAGGAAATAACAAAGAAAAGGCGTATCGTCTCTCGTCCTATTTTAAGGAGTAATGTTGGACTTGGAATTGGGGCTGTAGTAGTGAATGAAAGGTTGGGTGACAAAAATAAGAAGGGACCTTGTGTTATCATGAAATACAGTGATAAGTCTAGTGAGTTTTGTACTGCATTGAGAAATGTGTGGAATTACAGCTTTAATAGTGATTTGAAGGCATTGTTGGGTAAAGAGCCGGTGATTGTCTACAGTAGGGGTTCTAATTTGAAGGCCATCCTGGAAAGGAACAAGTTGTATACTAGGTCTAGGATGGCTAAGTGTGGAAGGTGTAGGAGTTGTAGATTTATTGCGTTGTTATTTCAGGTTACCAGTACACCTTGCCTTGTCCGGGTATCTGTAACTGTAATTCCAGAAATCTAATTTATGTGGCTAGTTGTTCATCCTGCAATGCATTTTATGTGGGGATGACAACACGCAGGTTAAGAGACAGGATTCCTGAGCATCTTAGGTCTATCAAAAACAAAGATATGCACAATGCGCTATTTCTGCATAGTGTAAAATGGATTAATTTTAAGAAGTTTATGTTCTTTGTTATTGATCGTGTGAAAGAAGAGAAAGGTGGGGATGTTAAACACAGGGTGGCCTTGAAGGAAATGGAATGGCAGTTAAGGTTGAATGCAATGAAATTTCCTGGGCTGAACGACTACATTTCCATTAAACCCTGTTGATACATCAATCACAAATTTTATAAAAATGTGGCCAAGTTTTAGATATTCAATAGTTATGTTTGTAACACCATTGTCTTTTAAATTGTATAATATATATATTATATCTTATACATCAATATTATATATATATGTATTTATTAGTTTCTTTGATGATTTAGATGAACTATATATTCATTATATTTATTTTACATTAGTTAATAATATATATATATATATTGCATTTGTCATGACTATTTATGTGGTGTTTTATATTTAAATTTGTATAGGTTGTGTGTATATTCTTAAGAATTTTTTATTGAAGTTTTAGTTTACTTAAGTGGAGTATAGTTGTTAATTATTTGCAAAGGCTCATTGGTTGTGTTGATTGATTGATTAATAGTTTGCATATAAATGTGGGGGGTGTGTTTTTTTACTCTGAAGATGCCCTGTAAGGTGAAAGCGCTAAGTCGTTTCATTAAACAACTGTGATTTGGGAGTGTATTCTTGGTTGGTTCTTTTTTGGTTCCTGTGGCTGTGCTGCCCAGCTGTTCAGTTGCCGGTTGCAGTAGCCGTGGAATTGTGTTTGTACAATGCTTATTTCTGTTTTGTTTTTTTTATTTTCATCCTGATCCTGTTTGCACGCCGCTGCCCTATGCTTAAACAGCCGAAATCGGCTAAAAAAAATAAATGTTATTTTTTTTTATTTTGGCAACTGTTTTCCATGCCAATGGCCATATATTTGGCCATTGGCATGCTTTACACATAATATACACCCCTTTATTTGGAGCTGTCATGGCTCCATTTTGTATTTTGCAGAAATGTACTCGGTTATTAACCGAGTACATTTCTGCACACTACACTAGTCCTGCACGGGCCGGCTGACAGCTTCCTGGATCACAAATTCATCTCATGTGCATGGTTTAAACCTGCAAATGTGGTAATTTGCATACAGGATCTGTGTCCATGCAGGAATAGTGCAGGAACGCTCGTGCATGTCCCTGGAGCTTATTCCTGGATTGCACTGTGGCCATATTGCCTCCAGCAGCTCCTGCCCTATTCCTGCATGCCGTGCAGAGCTTGTTGAATCCGAGGGGATGTCTATTTATGTGGAGAAATATTTGAATTGAATGAATATCAAATAGTGCTAAGTGACTCAAAACAGTTCCTTACAAAATTGTATATGTTTTTTAAGGGTACTGAAGAGAATGTACATTATTTATTCATCACTTTAAACATTTGCTCACTATTTACTGTAATACCAAATGATATAGGCTTAGAACATGTTAGGTTGTACTTATCATATCATAGTTCTTACACTTTACAACAAATAGATATATGTTTATTTATTGAAACTATTTTAGAAAATAACATATTTATGTTTGCAAGCCACTATTATAAATAAAATATAGGTATAACAATGGGAACCCCCCTGTGCTAACAGTTATGCAAACATGGTGTTAGCACAATGGGAGAAGCAATGGATTTTTCCACACAATGAATTTAATGAGAAAGTTCTTTTTTATCAGAGATTCATGGACAATGTGATTTTATTGTGGAAAGGGGATGAATTAGAAATTCAAGGGTTCATAGATTATTTACAGAGAACAACAATTATTTTAAGATTTACCAGTCAAGTGTGTAGTACTAATATTGATTATTTAGATATAAAATTAGAAAAGAATGAACTGAACAAGAGCATTATTACTAGTCGCTATAGGAAGCATTGCTACAGAAACCATGTTTTACATAGAAATGGTTTACATCCACCGCATGTATTCAAAAACATTATAAAAGGGCAGGCAGTGCAGATCTCACAATTAAATAATTCAGATGATAGATTTATATCAGAGATTATTATAATGAAGGATGATTTGTTAAATAGAAGGTATAATAGTAGTGAGATAGAATTAGGAATAAGAGAAGCTGTAACTTTAAGGAATAACTGAGCCTCACCATATTTTTCTGATATATACCAACATATAACCAAGTCTGAAGATAAATCAGGCATAAGAGCTCCTGCCATAAATATTACTTATGCTAGTGATATTAAATTAATATGTGATGTTATAAAGAATAATTGGCATATTTTAACATCTGATAAGGAAGTTAACAATGTGATAGGAACTATGCCTAGGTTTACTTTTAGAAATAAAAAAATCATTAAGAAGGTTATGTTATAACAATTGTAGGGATATGGGCTATTTCAAATAAGCTGCATATGTTCCCATGCAATAATTATAATTTCTGCTATCTAATAGATTCAGAAAATAAATTTACACATCCTGTTACTGGTAAAACATAGACATTCAACATTTAGACATTCAACATTTTTGCTAATTGTAAAACTAAAAAAGTAGTGTATTTAGCACAGTGTACAACATGTATCAAATTTTATGTAAGCAGAATCAACCATTCACTTATGGAAAGAATGAGACAACATATTAGAGCTATAATTATTATTAAAGTTTGTCAGCTGCCTCTTTAGCATGTTGTTTCTATTTTTATTAGTTTTATTTTTATGTTGTTTTTTGCTTGTTTTTTTATATTTATTCAATTCAAAGTTTGATAAATTTGCAGTTTAGTTTCTGTACTCACTGGTGCAGCGTGGTCTAAAAAGTCCTTAGACCTCCAAATTTCTTCATATTCCAATTCATTAAATGACTTCTCCCACATTCTTTTTTATAGTTTTTTGAATTAATTGGTGAAATCTGCTTGATTGGTGAATATAAAGATAATTCCACTACATCATCTGCTGTGTTTATTGTTTTTCCTTCTTCTCTAGGTTGAAGTGATTTCAGCATACTGACGTCATCACCTTTTAAAACAAATGTAAAATAAATGAATAAATAAAAATAAAGAAAACCTTGGCTTCTTCCATAGGTGTATCAGCATTCTGTCTTAAATTTAAAGTGGTAGCAACACTAAAACTAGGAGATTCAAAATTGGAATTGGAATAAGCACAGAAGCCATTGGATAAGCAGTTCTATTAACATAAGCCAGTTTGAATTTTTGTAATTGAACTAGTCCACCACACTAAACTACTTGGAATCAGTATTAACGAACACCTAAAATTTGATCTACATATTCTCCAAATGATTTGCTGGGGTGCCTTCTGTGTGGAGTCTGCATGTCCTCCCTGTGGTCGCGTGGGTTTCCTCCGGGTGCTCCAGTTTCCTCCCACATCCCAAAGACATGCTGTAGGTAGATTGGACACTCTAAACTGGCATGAGTGCATGCATGTGTGTGCCTTCTGTGGAAGGTTGGGTGCCGGGCTGGCAACTCGACACCATAAAACTCCACTGCCAATCATAAGCAGACAGGTGATCCATTGTGGCGACCCCTAACCAGGAAAAAGCTGAAAGAAGAAGATTCTCCAAATGATCTATAAGACCAACCAAAAATATAATATACTGTATTGATCTAAAAAGTTTTGTCTGATCAAGTATGGAAGGCCACGCAAGCTGCCAACCTTATTCCTCTTCTGACAAAATGCACCTATGAAATCTTTACCAGTCTGCAATCAGCACAACATCACAAAATGTGAGCAATCATACAAGATTGCAAAGTTTGCCATCAGCCTCTGTAATAGAACACACCACTGTGTACGCAGCTGTCAAATGGCTAAACTGTCTCAACTTCTCCAGCTTCCGCTAACTCAACTTATTAAAACTAGCACAAAAGTCCCCCATAATCCAAAAGCCCATCCCTCTTTCTGAAGTCTACTGGACTGGTAGTCTCTGTTCATCTGAAAAATGTCTGACAAGTGTGACTGTACAACTCTCATGAGGACTCACTATATGTTTGCCATATAACAAAACAGTGGAGCTCCCTCCTAACCTCCCTTTGCTAAATAAATTCACGTAAAACCTTCAATCCACATGCAAAATCATTCCATCATGACACATAGGTTCATAGGACGATACTAGGCTATTGGCCCAGAGGCCCTTATAAGCCTAGCCAAGAATTTCACCCATGTTCCCACAAAGTCAGCACCTGTTTTCCCTGTCCAACAGGGATACAGGTGGGATCCCAGGGATATATTTTCTGTTTCCCATCCAGTCTTCCAGGTTCCTCTTAAAAAAGGCTAGTGAGGTACTCTGCTTGACATGGACAGGAAGTATATTCCACAGATGGGGGAGTCATTGTGACACAAATCTATCCCATGAGCAAGTTCTATTAATGTCACAGACCAGGTTGAGATCTTGCATGCAGGTTGCGCGAGTGGAGTTTGACTTACGGATATGCAGCAACTTCATCAAAGCTGAGTCTGAGATGGCCTTGTATGCCAGACACAGGTCACCTCTGAGCAGTCTGTATGAGACTGAGTAGAGGGACAGGGCGTTTAGCCTATCTGTATATGATAGGTGCCTGAGACCCTGGATTCTCCTGGTCAGGAACATCTGTGGTCTCTCCAACTGCAATGGCAATGTTACTGCTCAGAACACCTGACAAGCTCCTGCCTGTCCTTCCACTTCTCCCCACACAATAGCTTACTGCTACCATTAAACTATAGGACATCTCATGTGCAGACACAGTTCTTCTAAACTAACCATCATCAGAATGTTCCCCTAATATATCACTGACCTTTTGAATGTACTTATCTACTTCTTATTCCAAAACACATATTTCTCTGCCCACCACATTCCCCCAGCATAGCTTCACTACACAAAAATATATCACACAAAAATGTAAACACACACAGACATAGACACACACACACACACACACACACACACACACACACACACACACACACACACACACACACACACACACACACACACACACACACACACACACTCTCTCTCTCTTTACATTCTTCCACACTTGTAACAGACCATCCTTGGCACTCTATTTTTATTAATCCCTAACTTCCTGAGTGCTTAGCTATCTCCAATAAGGTATTTGTATAGAAAAATCTTTAACGTGTAAGTATTATACAGTGCAATCACCAAAACTGTCATTGTATTAATTTTGTATAAAATATTCACATTACTGTATATGTGCTAGAATATTATCGCCAAAACATTCATATTTTTATAAAACATTCTGTTTAATCTTTGTGTATTGCACAGTGCAGTTAATCAATTTGAAACTCTTGATATGTGGTCAATATTTCCTTTAAGTACCCCACAGTAAGTGCAGTAGCAAACCATGTCACTGCTGTCCCACCAAGCCTGTCCTCTCCTGTCATCTTTCCAGTGCCCATGCCCATTAAGGATATTGGGTGCACATCCTTCAAGTGATAAGTGACTATTCATTAAATTTGTGTAGTGTTCCATTGCAAACTCACCATTTTGTTCTCAAGTTATCTGAGAGCTTTCTCTTATTTCTATACAAATGTGTTCTTACTATCCACTTAAAACTGTCCCATACCTCTTATCTGTCCAGATTTTTGCAGAATGTCCAGATTTTTCTTAATGTTTTTGTCCTGTTTCTCACAAAATTATGGTTTTCTGGCAAGTCACTGGTAAATTATTGAAGATTGAAGTCAGAAAATAATGGAAGACCTTTAGGTTTCAGACTTCATATCCTTCAGAAAATTCATGCTAATGCAAAATCTATTAATCAATCAACTTTCTAAGTTTGTAAGAGCAATATTTAAAAAGTGTCTCTATTTTTATGCATTTGTCCATCCATCATTTGTGGCTTTGTCCAGATGTCTTGCTCTAAGAACTTGTGAGTTATGAAAACTGCATATTCTTACTTCTGACCAGTTATCTACTATTTCTAATTTTCTCCTTACCCCTAGCTTGCCTTACTTTCTACCTCATTTTTCCATCATCCTCCTCCTATCTCCATCTATGTTCGTTGAACATCTTGTTAGCATTTTATCTGTATTTTTATGCAAAGTCTTAAAGCTCATCCTTTTACAAAGTGCAGTACTATCAGCTGTTAATTATTCTTCTGTTCCACAGCAATGACTGTATATGTATATTATGTTGTGAAACTGTCATGAATGTGAACCTATTTTATTACTGACAGTCCACCCCCTGACCTTAACAGATGATATGATGTTCTTTTTATTCATTCCTCAACTGATGGGTTTGGATTCAAGACTCGGATCTGACTCAGCCACTTCTACCAGATCATTAGAACCAAGAACTCTCAAGCTCTTCCCTTTACTCATAATGCCCCACCAACTAACATACCTCAGATCTCATTTGCTGTCATCAACTTCAGGCACAGATCCCTCTGCTCTTGAGTGTTTTGGAATTATTATAGCCTGTTTGTTGTGACTCAGGTATAGTTTTAACTTTTATATTCTATTGCATTCCTACCTCCCACACATAATCTTTTGAACTGATTTCAACTGATTTCTGCTCCCTTTGTAGCTGCCATTTTTGGTACCCTCTCAAAGTACCATTGTTGGTACTCCTGCTTCTTTACTCATTTGAGTATTTCTTTTTAGCATTGGTGGTAGTTTTCCTCTTTCTTTCTTTCTTTCTAGCTTTCCACAAAAAAAAAGTTTTCTATCCTTAGAGTTTGCTAAGTATTTTTTTTCTCCTAACTACTGTATTGTTGTTGCTTGTGGTATATCATGGCTGACAAGCCTATGAGGTTCAAAAAGTGTGTTATCTGTCGGCATAAGCTTCCCAACTCAGATGCCCTCAGGGAATGCGTGTACTATCTAGGCCCCACTCATTTAGAAGTGGGTTGTTCAATCTGCTCCAGTTTTAATTTCCAGAGCTTTAACTGATTGGAGGAACAAATTAGTTTTAAGAGGCCTTCTTCCATATTCCTGTACTTCCTCAGTTGCTGGGGCTCAAACCCCTACAAAATGTTTGAAAAGAGGAAGTCAGAGTCAATTTCCAAGGAAAAGGAGTCTCATAAGAGGTCCCCTGACCATTCTTCCATGTCGCCACCTTCATCAGAGCTACCCTTTAAAAGTGCACAAGAAATAGGATCCATCTGGATCTGACCATTTTGAAATCTAGGTCTCCTTGGATTTGTACCCCTCCAATTCTGTCTGATCCAGTTTCATCACAGCCTCCTTCTCCTTTCCTGGAGGGAGCTCCATGAAGACACTTCAGATCTCCATCCACCATGTCATCTCTTAGATCTTCCAGAAGCCTTTCAGAAGCTGATGTGGATAGGATGATGAGGAACTTTCTAAGAGTGCAGATCCAGATGTGGGTATTCCTGGCTCTGCCTCCCAGCGGATCCATGAGCTGTCCCTTGTCCATTTCCCCCTTGGCATCTCCTTCTCTGTTCTGACCCACTGTTTTGGAGCCCTCAGATCTGAGATCTCTTGGGGTGTCTTCATCAGACCTGAAGACGAGGTGTTCTTTGACTACAGTGGTTCCCTGAGATGTCCGACTCCAAGCCATTTCAATTATGTTGGTATCTGCAATGGGTCTGAGGAGTTGGAATCAACTCCAAAGCTTGTGGAGTCATTTCTTCCCCTCAGGGCTTTGGCACTGGATAGCTTTGGTCTGATTCCCTCCTCGGGTTGAGTGCTGGTGGGGTTGCAGGAGCTGGCGGTTCGAGAAATCCTGGCTCTTGTGCCGTTGACTTCTGTGTCCCCTAGGCATTCTACTTTTGAGGTTGTGGAGAGGGATTTCATAGGTTCATATGTTCATAGGTAGGTACTAGGCTATTGGCCCAAGAGCCTAAGTAAGCCTAGCCAACAAGGTTCCCTGGCTTGCGGTACCCAAAAAAGTTAATTTCCTGTGCCCCTGTTGAGCAGAGCCACAGATGTGATCCCTGGGGTGTATTTCCTATTTCCCATCCACTCATCAAGATTTCTCTTGAAGAGTGCTAATGAGGAACTTTGCTTGACACAGATGGGTAGCTTGATCAAGAGTATAGGAAGTCTCTGGGACAGGAATCTATCCCTCCAGCATGTCCTGTTTATTGTGGTGACAAGGTTTAGGTCCCTAGAGCATGTAGCTCGGAGGGATTGGGATTTCTTTAGGTGTAGCATGTCCAACAGCTCTGGGTTTAACATAGCTTTATATGTTAGGCAGAGATCTCCTTGGTGTAGGCAATATGGTACAGAGTACAGCTGGAGTTTTTTGAGACGGTCAGTGTAGGGCATCTGTTTGAGGCCAGTAGTCCTCTTTGTGAGGTACTTCTGTGGCCTTTCCAGCTGCTGCAGATGTCTTGTGAGATACATTCCAAAAGGGGCGTTGTACTCTATAATGGGTCTAATGAGTGCCAAGTAGAGGGGAACAGTGACCTATTTTTTCCTAGATGAGAACCCACATAGAAGGATTTTCTGACTACTGTGGTGATGTGATTATCAAAGGAGAGACTATTGTCCACCTGTGTCCCAAGGTCTCTTATCACACATTTGGCATTAAGTAGACTGCTGTTTATGTGGTAGTTCATGGGTACAGAGTTTTTACCAAAGGGGATGACAATGCACTTTTTGGCACTGAGCTTGAGGCCAGGCCTCTAACACCAGGCATCTGTCTCAGTGAGGCCCTTCTGTAGGATGTCCACATCATTTGGGGACTCGACTATGGCTCCTAGTTTGTAGTCATCTGTGAACTTCGTTAGCCAGAGGCCTTCTGTGTTAGCCTGTACTTCAGAGAAGTAGATACCAAACAGGAGAGGTCCCAGGACTGAACCCTGTGGTACTCCACTTGTCACTGGTTTGAAGTCAGATTTGGAGTCTGCAACTTTTACAGTGTGGGTTCTGTCAGTGAACCAGTTGGCAACCCATCTTGTCATGTAGGGATTTATACCTAGTTTAGTGAGTTTAGCTATAATTCCAGAATGGGGGATGGTGTTGAAAGCCTTGGTGAGGTTAAGATAGGCTGCACCTTACCCTCATCTATGGCTCCGCCCCAAAGAAGTCGATCACAAAAGGATGATCCATATTCATAAAGGATACTCACACCTCCAGGTTGGTGGCAACGCATTTAGCTCGGAAGCCATCCATGTGCAACTAACCATAGGCAAAACTGCTCTACAAATTGTAGCATGCTACAGGCCACCCTCTCAAACTCAGGAACCCCACACAACCTTCCTGAAGACACTGGAGGGTATAAATGTATCTCCAAACACCATCATATTGGGTGACTTCAACTACCCGAATATAGACTGGGAACATTACTCAAGCCCTAACTTTCTAGCCCAACGGTTCCTGGAGTTCATAAATTCAAATGCCATGGAACAGCTAGTCACTGTTCCCACGAGAGGAGAAAATATACTAGATCTCATTGTCACAAACATGGGGACAAAATGCTCCACACGAAGTATATCCTCATTGGTGAGATCTGATCATAAACTAATCTCACTGGAAATCCACATCCCGCCCCCACCCCAAGCAAAAGACCATAGTGAAGAACTTCTCTAAAGCAAACTTCACACTACTCAAGACTGGTGTGGTATCCTTCAAGGCCCCTGAGCCAGAGGAAACCACAACCCAAGCTGCGGAAGCCCTTACAAATGCCTTCTATGAACACCTCCAGGACTGCATGGATCAGGCAATCCCAAATAAAACCAAGACTCTTTCCACAAAGGGCAAACGTCCAGTCTGGTGGACCCCAGCCATTAACAAACTTTACAATAAGAGGAGAAAGCTATTACATGATAGAACAAAATCCATAAAAGGGAAGTCACCCTGATCATTATTAGTAAAAAATACGAGCACTCATAAAATCAACTAAGGCCAATTTTGAGAGAAAATTGCCATTGATTCAAAGGACAATCATAAGGCCTTTTTCAGCTATGTTAGGAACCTGGGTGGAAACTCCCAGATATGCTCAGAATTAGTCCAAAATGATACAAAAATCACTGAACCCACAGACATTGCCAAAATACTGGCAGACAGGTTCAGTGCAAACTTCACCCCCCTCTCCCCCACTAAAGGAGAGATAACTATCCCAGCCGAGTGTAGCCTCCCGGACATCTCAAATGCGCAGGTGAAAGCTGCTCTCTCTAAAGCTAAAAACACAATATTAATGGGACCGGATGGTGTCCCCGGCTGTGTGCTACACGAGCTAAATGAGGAATTAAACCCGCACATAAGGCAGCTGTTTAATCTCAGCCTTACCACAGGATACGTGCCCAAGGAGTGGCGTACGGCAACTGTGGTCCCACTCCACAAAGGCGGTGCCTCTACGGACCCTGGTAATTACCGCCCCATAAGCTTAACAAGTCTAGTCTGCAAAGCTATGGAGAGGATCATAATGGAGCTCATAAACAAAGATATAGGGGACTTGCAGACATTGGACCCGACCCAGTTTGGCTTTGTCAAGGGAAGATCATGCCTTTTGAACTTGGTTGACTTCTTGAAACAGTCACCAAGGCCATTGATGAGGGAAAGGCAGTCCATACAGCCTACCTTGACCTTGCAAAGGCAATACCCCACTCGGTATTGTAGAAAAACTTACCAGCTTAAATGTAAACCCATATGTCACAAGATGGGTTGCAAACTGGCTTAAGGACAGAACCCACAGGGTTAGAGTTGCTGGCGCTGTGTCAGACTCCAAGCCGGTCACAAGTGGTGTCCCACAGGGCTCGGTCCTTGGCCCCTATTGTTTGGCATCTACTTCTCAGAAGTACAGGCCAACATGGGAGGACTTTTGACAAAGTTTGCAGACGACTGCAAACTGGGCCATAGTGGAAAGTGCATCGGACACGGATATCCTTCAGAAGGGACTCACGGAAACAGATAGCTGGTGCCAGAGCCATGGCCTGAAGTTAAACGCCAAAAATGTATAGTCATACCCTTCGGCAAAAACAAGGTAACCCCAAGCTACCATATAGGTGGCAATCCACTAAGCACAGAAGAGGTTATCAGGACCTGGGGACCCAGGTTGACAGTGGCCTTTCTTTTAACACTCACATTGCTAAAGTGGTTAGAAAGACCTTCTACATTGCCCACCTGATCATGAAGGGATTCACATCCAGATCTAGTGAGGTCATTGTTCCCCTGTACTCTTCACTTATCAGACCAATGATCGAGTACAATGCCCCATTCGGGATGTATCTCACCCGACATCTGCAGCAATTGGAGAGACCCCAAAAGTTCCTCACCAAAAGGATAAAGGACTCCAAAATCTGTCATATGCTGCCAGATTGAAGAAACTCCAGCTCTATTCAGTCGATACCGCCTGCTCAGAGGTGACATGTGCCTGACATACAAGGCCATGTCCAACCCGAATTAATGGACATGCTCCACCTCAAAAAATCCAAATCCACCAAAACCACTAGAGCAAGCGTCTTAAACCTTAGCACGGATATAAATAGGACGTGCTGGAGGGATAGATTTATCACTCAGAGACTCCCTATGCTGTGGAATAAAATCCCGGTCCATGTGAGGCAGAGCACCTCGCTGACTCTGTTCAAGAGAAATCTAGACCTGTGGATGGGAGATCGTAGGTTTACCCCGGGAATCATCTCTGTGTCACTGCTGGACAGAGGCACAACAAACTAATGGGCACAGTATTTTTTCATATAAGGGGTCAATAATTTGGGCTAGGCTTATAAATGCCTTAGGGCAGTTAGCCTAGTATAAACCTATGAACCTATGAACCTGTACTTCAGAGAAGTAGATACCAAACAGGAGAGGTCCCAGGACTGAACCCTGTGGTACTCCACTTGTCACTGGTTTGAAGTCAGATTTGGAGTCTGCAACTTTTACAGTGTGGGTTCTGTCAGTGAACCAGTTGGCAACCCATCTTGTCATGTAGGGATTTATACCTAGTTTAGTGAGTTTAGCTATAATTCCAGAATGGGGGATGGTGTTGAAAGCCTTGGTGAGGTTAAGATAGGCTGTGTGAACCACCTTACCCTCATCTATGGCTTTGGTGACTGCCTCAAAGAAGTCGATCAGGTTCAGAAGGCATGATCTGCCTTTCACAAACCCGAACTGGGTGGGGTCTAGAGTTTGGAGGTTACCAATGTTTTTGTTTATGAGTTTCATGATGATATGTTCCATGGCCTTGCAGACCAGGCTCATCAGCCTAATATGGCGATAGTTCCCAGGATCAGTGGTGGCTCCCCCTTTGTGGAGTGGGATAACTGTTGCTGTGCACCATTCAGTGGGCACAAAGCCTGATGTGAGACTGTGATTGAACATGGTGCTTAGGTGGGGAGCCAGTTCGTTCTGAAGTTCATGTAAAACGCAGTCTGGGAGGTTGTCCTGTTCCATGGATACTGTGTTTTTGGTTTTAGAGAGTGCAGCTTTTACCTGCATAGATGTGATTACAGGGACTCTACATTCTTCTTGTATAGATATGGTCCCTTTAGGGGGTGGGGGGTAAAGTTAGCACTGAACCTATCTGCCAGGATGTTGGCAATATCAGTTGGTTCTGTAATTTTTGTGCTGTTGTGCTGTAACTCAGAGCAGATCTGGGTGTTTCCATTGAGATTCTTGACATAGCTATAGAATGCTTTGTGGTTGCCCTTATAATCAGTGGCGATTTTTTTTTCCTAGCTAGCTTAGGAGGATCTTATAAGGGATATCAGCTTCTTACTGAGGCTGACTAGGGAGCTCCTTCACTCATGGGATTTTACTCTCTTTTGCCACAGTATCTTCCTTCGGTTGTAGAGTTTGTTTATGGCAGGGGACCGCCAGGTTGGCTTCCTTTTTTTTGGAGGATAGCATCTTGGTTCTGTTTGGGATAGCATGATCCATGCACTCGTGTAAGTACTTATAGAGTGCATTTGTGTAGGATTCAGCAGTCGTAGCTGTATTGTCCATCTGCATGGGTGTCATGAAGTTCGTCACTTCTGTCTTAAGAAGCATGAAGTTGGTTTTGGAGAAATTTTTCACCATGGTTTCCTTAATGGTGGGTGGGGTGCGGGATGCGGCTATCCAGGGTGATTAGCTTATGGTCGGATATGACCAACAAGGAGTTGACTTAAGGTGTGGAACACCGGTCACTCATGTTGGTAATGACTAGGTCTAGGATATTTTTGCCCCTGGTGGGGGTGTGGATAAGTTGATCCAGGGCATTGGAATTTATGAATTCTAGAAAGTGTTGAGCAAAGGAGTTGGTACATGAGTAGTTTTCCCATTTAATGGTGGGGTAGTTGAAATTGCCCATTATTAGGGTGTTTGGTTGAACACTAATATTTTCCAGTATATCAAGAAAAGAGGAGTGGGAATATTGGGGCATGGTGTGGGATCTGTAGCAAGCTACAATTTGGATTGCAGTTTTGCTCAGAGTTAGTTGCACTTGGATAACCTCGGATGCATTATGCTGCGTAACTAGCCTGGAGGTGTGGATATCTTTAATGAATATGGACACACCTCCACCTTTGGTGTTCTGGTCCAGGTTAAATGGCCAAAATGTGTGGTATGAGTTACAGCCTGGTAATGCAGGAGTGCTCTCTAGAGCCTTTAACCAGGTCTCAGTCACTGCACAGATATCAATGTTCTCCATTTTAAGGAGTGCCTCGAGTGAGTGCATTTTGAGATTTAGACTTCTAGCATTGAGTAGCATTACCCTCAGTTTTTGCTTGCCTGTTCCTGTTACAGTGAATTTGTCATTTGAACCTTGCCTAAAAAAGGCACTATAGGGAGGCAAGACCCTTAGCCAGTATCTGGAATCCCAGGGGTGACAGGTACAGGCCATCTCTGGCAAAGCATCGTGGTCTGTCGACCATGTCATCCCAGGCAGACAGATACTGGATCCCTTTAGAATGACACCAAAAGCTTAGCCAATTGTTGAAGTCAATCATTTTTTCCTTGTACTGCGGTATCATTCTGGGTGATGGCAGGATGCTACTCAGGGCTAGGGTCATACCTGCCTGGGCTACAAGATCAGAGAGCTCTTCCATGTCTCTTTTCATGTAGTCCAGGGAGGTACATCTCAGGTCATTCACACCAACATGGACAATGACAGAGTCATATTTGTACATGTGGAGTGACCTGAGTGCATGGGTTATGTGGCAGATCTTGGCATCCCACAGGCAGCTGACAGTAACCTTCTCCTTGTTTAGCCTGGTGAGTGGGACATAAATCTTCCTGACTATAGAGTCATCTATGACTAGTTTGTTGGGTACGTTGTTTTGCCTTATGGGCTGTGGTTTATTAGCCCACTGAGTCTATGGGCCATATGTCATTTGGGTTGTGTTGGGGGGTGGAGGTTGCTTGCATTTCTGCTTTGGAGGTCTCTGTTGCTTGAGCAGATTATTATTGAGAGCCTCAGTGAATGTTTTTGTGTTTCTATGTGTGGATTTTGGTGGTGTAGGTTTATTGGGTCTACGCGATGAGTGTGGTGTGGTGCAAGTGTTTACCTTCTCCTCTTGACTGTCAAGTTCAGTCTTGGTTGGAGAGAGCTTTACCTCCAGTTTGGCTAGATAAGTGCATCTCTCACAGGTTGTGGTGTTGGGTGGTAGGTGGAGAGGGTTGTCTGTGTACATGAGGCAATTGCTACATTGCCCCAAGATGCCCAGATTCATCAGATAGACAGGAGAGAACACCGGGAGCTGACCCTTGGACATGCCTGAATAAAAATCTGCTTTCCTCTAGACAAGTGAGGAAAGTGAAGAGACATCCCTTCTCACCTCAGATCAGTCAACCCTGCCTCATCCAGTTCTTTGCTCTGAGCCTCGTCCATCCTTTCCACTGGGAAAGCCAGATTGAACTAGTCTCCAGCCAGTCTGTCAGGACATTGTCATGTATTACGAAACTTCCCCAGAGCATCCCACTGAAGAAGCCCCTTGGAAGAGAACATGTAAAAGGAGGCACTTAGATTCCCCTGAAGAACCTCTCATGGAGGACACTGATTTGATGAGGGGGAGGGGTCCTCCAGCTCACCACCTGAAGACATCTCCTTTGGACACATCCTGGAGCTTCTGAAACAAAAAGGTGGTTGGTCTTCTGACACCCTCTCCCAGGAGGAATTGGAGGCTTTCAGGTCCAATCCGTCTACTTCTTGGGTGACTCCCCCCAGCTGATGAGCTCATCAACCTTGTTTCTCATCAGGTGTATAAGGAGTCAGACACTGTAGAGCCAATACCCAAAAGACCAGACAAGATTTTAGCTCCCCCTAAGGACCGCACACATTGCAGCAAGGGAGTCCTAGTTGATGCCATGCTTAAGGCTGCAACCTCTAAAATGGAACTGGCAGAACAGCATTCTGTCCATCCCCCTAACAGAGAGTCCAGGGCTTTGGACTGATTTGGGAAGTGCATGTATGCCTCAGCGACCTTTGCTCTCAGATCGCTGAATTATCTGGTACATTATATGAAGTTACAAAGAGATCTGACCAAAAAGATTGCCAAATCTCTTTCTGGGTCCATGTCAGATGAGGATGTAAATAGAATCTCCTCCAAACTGGCCACCCTCCAATCTTTTTCAAATGCATCCATGAGGTTGATCTCCTATGCAGTAGAAGGTACCTCATGGGTGGCAGGTTCAGGCATAGCCATCTGGAGACATGTTTGGATGTATTTATGTGATTTTGTGGAGCCCTTTAAGTCTTTGTTCATTAGTGTGACTTTTGTTGGATCTTCCTTGTTTGGCTCCAAGGTTAAAGACATGTTCACCATATGTGAACAAGAGGGAAAGACACTGTATGTCATGGGTGTTTGTTTTTCAAACCCAGAAAGACCTTTCTGTATGAATCAGCAAGGAGGTAGAAAAATGTGGTTTAGAAAATCCCAGGGTCCTTTTCAAGATTTGCTCAGAGATAGTTTCCCTGGGGGCAGAGGGAGGAACTTGAATGGAAGATGCTGTCCTTGTGGCAGAGGTGGCTCAAAGAACCAGGGCTTCAGGGATACCTTCTCAGATAACCCTATCAGCACTCCTTCAATGAAGTCTGACTGTTCTTCTCTGGCGGCAGTCAGGGGCTGATTGTCTTTGCTCTGAAGAGCCTGGCTATGTATTACAAAAGATTACCAGGTGCAGAGAATCATATCCAGAGATTATACTATACCATTTTTTCTAACCCGTCCCACCAATGTGAAGAAAATCCCCAATGTTCCACTCAGTCAGAGGGAAGCAGCACCTCTAGAAATAAAAAAGCTGCTAGAAAAACAGTCCTCCAAGATGTCCCCCTAGATCAGAGAGGATACTGAACTTATTCAAGATTCTTCTTAGTGTCATAAAAAGACAGGGGACTTGAGACCAATTTGGATGTCAGCAAATTAAATCAGTTCGTACAGTATTCAAAGTTTCAGATGGTCTTGATTCAGTCCATTTTGCCTCTTCTGCAAAAGGAAAATGGGATATGCTGGACAGATCTTCAGGATGCATACTATCACATCAAAATGAACAGGTGCTCCAGAAGATACCAGCGCTTCTGTCTGGGAGCCAGTCTTTACGAATTCAGAGCACTGCCCTTTGGTCTCACCAAAGTCCCCATGGTGTTCACCAAATGTATGGCAGTGGTAGCAGCTCACATGAGACTGCTGAGATTCTGAGTGTTTCCATACCTAGATGATTGCTTCCTAACTGCCCCAACCAGCCATTGATTTCTACAGGAAGGGGACTACTTACTCCAGTTGTGTGTTCATCTGAGAATCACTATCAACTACAACAAATCTCAGCTCACACCTATGCTGAGTCTGGAGTTCTTATGTGGTTGTCTGGACACAGTCAGTCAGATAGCCTCTCTACCCTCTACTTGAATACAGAAACTGAGGGTTCAAGTCAAGAAAGTGATTCAGAGTTCCTCTCTTATGGTCCAATTAATCTTTCAAGCCCTCAGATTAATGGCAGTAGCTATCACTCTCTTTCTTCTGGCCAAGTTTCATATCTGAATTCTTCAATGGACACCTTCTGTCCAGTGGTCCATTCTTTAACATGCATTAACTGCTCCAGTCAAGATTACTTAAGCATATAAAAAATATCTTCTTTGGTTGATTCAAACCAACCCTGAAAATACTGTCCATTTCTTCTTCCCATGCCCATGGTCACGGTGACCACAGATGCCTCCCAGTTGGGGTGGGGAGAGACTACTTGAGAATGACAGTCCAAGGTACATGGTCCCCTGAAGAGTCCAAGATGCATATCAATGTCCTGGAAATGAGAGCAGTCCTCCTAGCATTGCAGGCCTTTCAAGATGTTCTCCAGTCTGGGACTATTGCTATTCAGACGGGCAATATATCCATGGTCTGGTACACCAACAAACTGGGATAAACCCGTTCTTACCCACTTTGTTGAGATGCAATGAAAGTGTGGCAGTGGGTGATCTCTTCTGGTCACTTTTTCATAACAATGCACATCCTGGGGAAATCCAACATGATTGCAGACAAACTAAGCAGGTCCAGTATAATGCCTCATGAGAAGACTCTCCAAGCAAAGTGGTGGAGAGGATTTCTGTCAATGTGGCCAACTGTGCTGTGATCTATTTGCATCTCCCTTCAACCACAAATGCAGCAGGTTCTTTGCTCTGACCCCCCCAGAGGGGGAGTGACCAAGAGATACTCTAGTCCATGATTGGCCCTCCAGTCTTTATGCTTACATGCCGTTACCTATCAGACCTGAATTTCTACAGAAAGCGTTCTGGTTGAAGAGCACAGTTATCCTTGTTGCACCCTTCTGGGCATGTTATATTTGGTTCCCTTTTCTCTGGCCTCACCTTCTCTGAATTCCATGAACTTAGTTTATATTACTATATGTAATTCTTGTCTGACTTTTTATGCTTGCAAGACTAATAGGAAATGAAAAGAGAATTTGTAATCATCTATCTGAAATACAAAGGAAATTGGATAGTAATGCTCTCTGTAAGCATATAAGTGATTCTGATGACACTCATTACTTTATGTTTATGGTGCTACAATATATACCTTTTAAATTTAGAGGAGGTGATATAACAACAAAAACTGAATGTATGGAATATTATTGGATAAATGAATTAAGGACAGATAAAAGTCCTGGATTAAATGTTGTAAATAATGTTAAACCCATTTTGAAAATGAAACATTTTAGGTAGTTGATTGGTATTATAATTTTAACTATGTGATTGATTGATTGAATAATTGTATAACAATTTTTATAAGTATTTAAGTGAAGAGCTGTTGCACTGATGATTTTTATAACTTGAAAAAGCATTAGTGAAAGCTTGTTGGCTTGTTGTTCTTAATAAAAGTGTTCTATGTGGTTCTTTGAGCGGGTTTTTGTCGTAAGTTTCTCATACTTGTATCTGGTTCAGTTTTACCCACTGGAGCTTTTCTTTCTGTTGTACATTTATCAACATTAGTGGATATTAACTATATATTTGCTTCTGAACGATACCAATATCACAGTTCCTTGTTGGGCTATTGTCTTACTTAAAAGGACAATTAGGCCCTAAACACGATTTCTTTCCCAATGTATTTCTCTCCCTAGATAATGATGCCCCATGCTTGTATATATTTAAAAAATGTGACATAAAGACAGTTTTGCCCCCTTTAACATTTCTGTTCAGGACATTTTCTTCAGTGCTCACCTTGTTTGTGCATAATGAAATCTTGTGTAGTTTTAGGAATTTGTCTCCTTGTTCTCGAACAATTTCACTCATCATATACAGCAGTCTTCTCCCAAGGAAAGCAGACAGCAAAGTAGTTGTAGTTCATTATTTTGCTCCAAAGTCACAGCTTTTGGACTTGATACTGTCATAAAAGTAGCATTGTTTCCCTTGGGTTGCAAACCCATTACATTTTTTATACTCGATGATGAATAAACTGGATGACCACACAACTTCACTTATCACTTGTGCTTTGCAAGACAAGGCATGTGACACTGGCTGACTCTGGAAGAAAGAAAGGACAAAACTCTCCAAATATAATTTTTTTTAAATTCTGTTTTTCTGTTGCTACTTTATTTTTGTAAGAACTTTTCAGATGGGATGGCAAATTTAGGAAACAATGCATGAGTTGATGAAAATAGTAATAAATAAATAAAAAATTTTATTGAGGAGAGTCAAACTTGACAGTATTTTTTACTATCATTCTAAGTAAATGGGCCTGTGATCTGCCACGGCAAGCTAGAGTAGTGTAACCTAATCAGCCGTGCCCTCACATTGCATTGTGGGTAAAAAGTAGCTTTCCAAGAAAAAAGATCATGTCATTGTGTCTGCCCCTGTAAAGGCATTTCAAGGTTAGGAAAAAGAGTGCTGCTGGTAGGACTGGATTATGTAAATTAGGCACAGAGTGCAGGGTTTGACTCTGACCTCGGGTTACTGGCTAGACTTAAAATGACCCTTCAGGGCAGTTAACCTAGTGTTCACCTATGAACCCAGGTATGTAATATAACCGTATAAATGTTTTTCTTTTGCTTTAATAGCTGCTTTGTACATTGTCAGAATACCTTTTTATATGTAACCAAGGAGCTTTTTCCCCCTGGGCCTTCACTGAAAAGGGGTTTTAATTCCCAGTCAGACTTTTAAGGTAAACAAATGTAAATAAATAAATAGAACGAGAAAGAAATAACTTTGGTGTTAAAAATGTGACATTTGCTGACTTCACTAATAATGGGAATGTTGAAAGTGAGGGCGCAAATGGTTCTTCTAATTTATCTAAAACTGATAATTCCTTTCAGACCAATAAATCGGGTCGAGGAAGGAATGGCAGAAAGGGCAGAAATCGTTTCAAGGAATGAATATGTGAGTGCACAGGATGAATATGTAAGTGCACAGGATGAACGGACTTTATGTTTAATTAATTTGTCTAATTTGGCTATCAGTGATGTCATGAGGTCTGTGCTGCTTAGAGGCAGCAAATTTGTGCCTACTTATTTTCCCTCACTTGGTGATTTGTATGTGGAGTTGAAAATGTTTATCAGAAAATTGTATTTGAAAGTGTTATTTTCAAAATTATATTGTTAATACTGTGAATAGTTCATTTAGTGATAATAATCTTGAATGTGATGATGATGATGATGATGATGAATTACTGAATTTATCTATTTATGATTATGAGAATGCTGACTTTTATCTTGAAGATGAAAATATGGTTAATGTAGAAAATGTTGAAAATGTTGAAGGCTACTATACGGGATATGGGAGACTGTCACTTCCGTATTTAACTTCTGATAGCAAATTTACACCTAATATTAAGGTACCCATTATTGCCACCTTTTTTAAGGTTATATTTAAAGAAATGACACTATTAATGAAGAATTTTCATAAAAGTCAAAAACAATATAACTTGAATAAAAGTGAATGGATGGCCTTGAAAAATATGATAAAAATTAAAAGGGAATTCATTTTCAAGTGTGCAGATAAAGGTGGTAATTGGGTCATTTCACATAAATCTGATTATTGTGAAATGGTAAATGATTTGCTTAATAATGAGGCTGAATACAAATGTTTAGTTAAGGATCCTACTATAGAATTCAACACTGAGTTGTTAAACTTATTAGAAAGAGGGGAACGTCTTGGCTTTTTTAGCCATAGTGATGTTGGAAAATTGTTTATTAAGAAACCACTGACACCTATCTTTTATGCCTTACCTAAAGTGCACAAATGTTTAGAAAAACCTCCAGGTAGGCCAATAGTGTCAGGAATAGGCTCTTTTCTAAGTAATGTTAACATCTTTTTGGATTTTCATCTAAAAAAACATTTACAAAAAGTGACAGCACATATTTCTAATACTCAAGATCTAATAAATGAGCTTTCTCAAATTAAATGGTGTAATGACTACTATTGGGTGACCATAGATGTGAAGTCATTATATACTAACATCAATAGAAGATTGGGGACTGGAAGCGGTAATGGAAATGTTGGGTGATGGACCTAGAACTATGTTCTTGATTAAATTGTTGGAGTTTTGCCTTACCCATAATTATTTTTGCTTTAATAATGATTTTTTCCTGCAATTGAAAGGAACGGCTATGGGGGCTGCATTTGCGCCCTCATATGCCATTATATATATGGGATTTTTTGAAAAACAATATATATATATATATATATATCACACTTCTTTTTATAAAAAGAATGTAATAGTTTATAAGCGATTCATTGATGATCTTTTTTTGATATGTAGTGGTGATATTCTTGAATTTTTTGATTTCTTTGATAATTTGAATAATAATGATCATGGTTTAACCTTCTCTTTTGAACATAATAGGGAGAAGATTAATTTTTAGATATAACATTGTACCATAAAGAGGATTATATTGGCTATAGGCCGTTTAGGAAAGATACCTCGGTCAACATGTTTTTACATGCGAAGAGCATGCATCCTGGACACTTAGTGCGCTCATTACCGTTAGGTGAATTCAAAAGGATTTTTGACCACACTAGTGATGAAATTGAGAGGTATAGAGAACTGAACAATGTTGAGTTGAGGTTAGCTAAGAGGGGTTATAATAAGGATCATTTATTAATGAGCAAAAATAAAGTACTTGGTATTGTTAATTATAATGAATATCGAAATTTTGAAAATAACTTGGATAGACCAAATTCTACAGTATTTAAGAACATAGAAAATAAAAATGAGGAAAAATTATTTTTTGTTACCAAATTCTCCCCTTTATCTGATGAACTAATGAAGTTGGTGAGGAAATATTGGTATTTAATCAGTGAGGATGAAAATATAGGTCATCTGTTTCCTAAATACATAACTTTTTCTTATAAGAGGGGGAAGAATTTGAAGGAGTTATTAAATTATAACTTTTTGAAAGGAGATGAGAGACTGAGTCTTCCAGTAGGTACATATCCTTGTGGCCACTGCAGCCTCTGTGTGAAGGCCACTAATATAACTAGGATTAACGGTATTCCATTTTCTCCTAGATTTTACTTTAATTGTAGATTGGTAGGAGTAGTATACATCTTAGGCTGCTCATGTGTAGATATATGGTACATAGGACAAACTAAAAGGATGGTTCGAATTCGCATCCTGGAACATTTAAGAGATATTAAAAATAATAATGAAGTTAGCCCTGTGGCCAAACATTTTCTTGATAAACATGGTGGTTGCCCGAATAGTCTAAGATTTTGCATTTTGGGCAAGGCATTCTGTTTAGAAAGTGGGGGAATTTATATTCAAAAATTACTTGAATTAGAAACTAAAATGATTTTGAAGTATAATACCCTGAAGCCTTATGGATTGAATTTGGAGTTAAGCATTTAGCTTATTGAATTATTATGATTATTATATTATAATATTATTAATGTTATAGATGGAGTTTATATGTATATCCATTTAGTTATTTATTTAGTGGTATTGTATTGTATACTGTTTCTACTTTGAATATATTGCTTATGGCACTTTAAATAATGTGATCATCTCAGCATTTGATTAATTAATTAATTAATTAATTAACATCAAAAGCCTGTGTTAATTAGTATCACTTTATGTGTGTATATATACCTTTGATAACACACACTTTTTATGATCCTTTGAAGGCGAAAGGCCGAGGTACCAGATCTTTAATAAAGAACACTGGTAAAGTGCTTGGAATGTGTTTGTGAACTGTTGCTTTTTTCGAGTGTTTGTGGATACATAGGTACCAGTTCACAAGGTGGCGAGTACATCACACCCAAACAGTTTTAGACCCATAAGCCTAGAAATTCATGCAAAGTGTCATATCTGAACTTATACAAAATGATGCAAGAGAATTGTATCTGTTAGTTATATAGACATGTGGGTTCAACTCAATGAGAAAGGAGAACACTGACCCTTGTTTTAGGATTGAACCCAGGCCACCTGTACATTCTCTGCAGTTGCCACTGCCAATGGACCAAGACGTAGTATCTGGACTCTGGACAGTTTGGTACCTTGTTTCCCCCAAGAGCAGTTGTCTCTGATTTTAAATATGAAGACACCAATACAGGACGCCTGCTGCATGCCATTAATTGCATGTCTTTGAGGAGTGAAAGTTATGTCTGCATTCCTAGTGAAAAATTAAATGTCTTTAGCCTGGAGGTTAGACTCTGTGAGGCTGTGTCTTGCATCCCCACATTTATAATTCTTGCGAATATGATATCAAGGCACAGTTGAGATCTGGAAAGTATTTAGATTGGGGATCTGAGGATTCCATATTTACTGCTTGCAGATGATGTCCTTTAGACCATAAGTGACTAAAATCTCTTGTGCAATGTAACAGCTCATTGTTAGGTGTATCCTACTTTATGCCACTGAAGCCATCACCAGGAGAAAGAAGTTTAGACAAATTAATATTCCTTCTTCAGTTTAAACTGCTGACTTTTGGCACAGTCATGAAGCTAACATGAACATGTAACAATAGTGGCTTAACCTCTGAAGACAGTATAACTGCAAGGTTCCTGTTGATGATTCATGCATATGTTGCCTGTACAATTTCTTTACACATAAGTAGATCTTAGACAGACTGTTATATTTAAAATGTCTGGAAAAAGGTGGCCATTGATTCTTTCTATGAAGCAAACACCAGCTGTAATGCAGGTAACATTGGTCCTATTGCTGTTTTGGTCCTCTGCAAATCTTGCAGAGAAAATTAATCAAACTCACCTGTTCCTCTTTATCTTCAGTGGGTCTCTGTTATCTGAATCTCTTAATGACTTCCATTCTGCCTTAGTCACTGAAAGTGCTTCAGTTGAGATACAGGAGATCGTGCTTTGGAACATAAAAAATGGCTGTTATACCATACTTCTTACATCTCTCTGAGGCCTTTAGTTGTATTAGTTATAGGATCCATAGTGAAAGGTTCACTAACATGGTGGTTAGACTTAAGTTTTTACCCTGGTTTAAAGACTACCACAAAGGATGAATCCTGGCAGATAAACATAAAAAATGCCATCTCCACTTCAAGAACTAAATATTCTAGTCTCCACAAGGACAGTATTTGGGCCCTTACTTTTACCATTTTCACCAATCAAGTATACAGCTTAGTCTCTTACTTTACAGATAATGCTATTGAAGAAGTTCCTACATAACTTCACTATCACTGTTCCTACCTTTTAACTTTTCCCATTATCCTGTTGACAACTCCTTTTTATGCTTTCTTAGGGTCAATGACAAAATTTAACATTACATTGTGATACTTATATAGGTGTCTAATTGCTAGCATTGTATACAATTACCCAACAAGGGATTCCCAATACACTCTTTTTTTGTTTTTGTTTCCCTTTTGGACATAATTTTTCTGGCTTGGATCCCAGTGCCCTATGTCGATGCTGGGTTTGACAGCTTGTCTTCTACCCCCCAAGACTTCACACTGAAACTATGAGACACGAACAAACCAGCCCCCAAGACTTGCTCAGATATCACTGGGCCCGATCATGGATCCCAAGGGATTTGTGGGGGCTCATCTTTCTCTGCTTTCATCCTGTTTTTTTTCTTTAAGTGCCCTACTCACTTGCCTACCCCACCTGCCATGCTCGCCACTTAAGGGACCATCAGCAATGATCACCCTCCCACCTGGGATGAGCAGATCCATCTCTCCCTGATGCGCTACCAGCCACCTGAGCTGCTAATTGAATCCTGGTCGACTGGACTGTAATTAGTGCTTTATCTCTGTACACCACAGGAGTGGCTTGGGTCACCAATGTACTCATGACCTCATTTCTTTCTAGCTTATTTCCGTCTTATGAATTTTTCTAGCAGAATTTTTGCATATAATACATTTACATAGATTTTCCAGTGTAGTTTTGATTTGCACCTTCTGTATTATCAAATATGTGATATATTTACGTCTTATACACGCATATGGGTGGTGCAGCAGTAGCATTGTTGCCTCACAGCAAGAGATTCACTAGTTTGATTCTTGGCTGGGGTGCCTTCTGTGCAGAGTCTGCATGTCCTCCCTGCGTTCATGTGGGTTTCCTCTGGGTGCTCCAGTTCCTTCCCATGTTACAAAGACATGTGGCTGGAACATTTCTCCCTGGGCCTCCACTGAAAACTGGCTTTGTTCCAAGCTGGACTTTCCTGGTTAACAATTGTTAACTAAATAAAATATATATATTTGTGTGTATATGTATCAATCTATGTATATATATATATATATATATATATATATATATATATATATATATATATATATATATATATATATATATATCTTTACTGAATGTTTGCCATTATGCATTTTTACAAGTACTCAACAGTAGAAGGGCTCAGCCATCAAAATGTACTAAATAAAACATAAACAAATTTGTTTTAATCCGGTCTGTTAATCTACATTTATTCTGCTTCTGGCAAGCTGATTATCCTTGAGTAGGATATAGACTCTCTATAACTATATATTGTACTTTGCCACATATAAGGTTTTCCACATTCAACTCTCTGTTCTGTATTTTGTATTTATATTTGCCATTAAAAATCATATTGATTGTTAGATGGCAAGGATTAACGTCAAATGTCTGTAAAATATCCGACTAAATAAGCAAAATTATTTTTTATAATAAATTGTGAATGACAACTTGCTTACCCACAAAAACAGAACACCAATTAGTTTGAATTGAAAAAGTTTGGATAAAGAGCTCTACAGCATATTAGTGTTTGACTTCAAATGTTAAACTACTACTAAAGATTGCAATTCTTAATTCAAATAGTAATTTAAATGTTTAAACATTTCTACTAGACATAACATTTGTAGCTATACTAAGTTATGGTGTTTATAGTTTATTTAGTGATGTGTTTTGGCAGTCACCTTCTTTCCACATAGATTTTTAATGTACATAACTTCAAGAAGAAGGAACACCTATAAGAAAAACATAAATTATTTCCTCCCATGTGACTATTATATCACAGATTTGTGTGAGTGATCCATAGTATGGGTACAAGATACAGGTTATTTTGCAGTAATCATATCATTAAGCATTGGAGTGTTTTATGCCCTTACATTTATGAGATTTAGCATTAGGATCCCATAACACAATGTAGCTTTTAGATACTTTATGCGTAAGTAATGCAGAGCAGTTGCATAAAATAATGTTACTAAGCTCAATTTCAGCACATTCTTCTGTTTTCTTTATCTATAACTGTCTCGGCCTTGGAGAATTTCAGTAAACAAGGTTATTACAATAGACTACACAATGTCAGAGAGACTGAGAGGACAAAGAAAGGATTTCATTAAATACTCTTCTGCAGTCTGCTTTACACCCCGTGAGACATATTTCACATACACCCCGATACACACAGGGAGAGAGAAAGAGAAAGATACTTTTAGAAAGTGTGGATGTATTTGTGAGTTTTTGTATACGTGTGCATGCGGGTGTGTGTGTCTGCATGTGTACATGCTGTTTCCTTCATCAGATGTAATTTTATAGTGGGTCAATTTTTGGTCTGATTAGAGAATATTTATGTGTGTGTGTGTGTGTGTGTGTGTGTGTGTGTGTGTGTGTGTGTGTGTGGGCATATACCTATAAAGTTCTAGTTTACAAGTAGTCTTTGAGTATTATCACTTTCTTGGCATGGCATTGTCTGACTTCCTAACAGCTGTGATTTAGGCTGTCATGATGATTGCTATCCTGTCATAAACAATGAAAGAACTAGTAATAGCAAATTCCCAGTGCTCTTCAGTAGTTAAAATGCTTCTAGTAATACACCTCCAAATACAGGATACAGACGAAAGTAGTAAGCTATGAATGAGCTTTTCACATCTGCTATAGCAGGATATGATTCATATGACTTCTTGCTTTCTCTGTGGCAGTTTACATATCACTTAGCAGTATAATTCTTTTATGGTATCAAAACACGTATATGTAGCTAACAGTACCTTGTCCCCTAAAGAATAATGAAATATATAAATCTGCTCTTATATCAAAACCTTGTCTCCTAAAGAATAATGAAATATATAAATCTGCTCTTATATCAATAGCAAAGACTGAATAATATGTCCAGAAGTCAGCAGGCCTCAGATTTTTTCTGTTAATGTACTATAAAATAAATAAAATAAAATGCTTTATCCAGTCCTACATGTTGCAAATGAGGAAACTAAATTAATGTCCATGTAATCAAATAACTTGCTTCTTTAACAGTACAGTCAGGATATTACCCTCCATTGCCCCCAACTCCTTCCACCACAGTATTATCATCTCTATCAAAGACCAAAAACTTCACTTCCATGAGTGTAGACAACATACCTGGGTTATTCCTGGTAGTCACCCAACTGAACTCCTTAACCCATTTAATCTCAGTATCTCCCTTGATTATGTACCTGACACGGTGAACTTTCATACTAGTTGCACTACACAAGGAGGACCCACCACAGATCCAGGTAATGGCAGGCCTAAATGTCACACCAATATAATTTCTAAGGTCATAGAACATATCACAGCATATATCATAAATAATGATAGAGCCAGCCTTTAGTCCCTTGATCCCAACCAATTTGGTTTTGCTAAAAGTAGAGACCGTCTACTCAGTCAAATAATTTTCTCTGCTAGGGATCATAGAAGCCATTAATGTGGACCATGCTATGCATACTTCTTAGCTGGACCTAGCTATTGTCACCAATATAATTCCTCATGTAGTTACTATTGGTCAACTTACATAACCATTATGTCACATTTCCCTGGCTGACTGAAAAGACTCAGATAGTAAGAGTCACGGTTACCTGTTCTGCATTGAAGCATGTCATCAGTGCAGTTCCCCTAAACTCTGTTCTGCCCCCTCCAACTCTTCAGCATCTAGTTTTTTGATGTTTAGGCAAATGTTAATGGGCTACAGGTTCACTAAATTTGCAGATACCATCATACACATCCCTTAAGATTTGTACAATAAGGGCTCAATAAGTTTAAAGCCTGGTGCATAGACCATGGGCTTAAGCTTGATGCAAAAAAACATAGTGTATTTTTTTTTGATAAGCAAGAATTACCCAATTGTCAACCATAGTTAGAAAACCCTTCTACCCAACTCATCTAATTTCCAAAGCTATATTTTCCAGGAATAAGAAGGACATAATACCTTTCTACACCTCCCTCCCTCATCCTATTCATCATAGAATGCAATGTCCCCTTTGATATGTACCTGTCTAGGCATCTTGCCAACTTGAAAGGCTGCAAAGATTTCTGACCAAGAAAATTACTGGCTTAAACTCATTAAGCTATGCTGATAAACATAAAAACCCTTTCATTGTATTTTGCCTCACACAGGCTCCTTCATGGTGATCTGTGGCTGGACTTCTGAGCAATGAAAATACCACTCTGACTGAACTTCGGCATCTACACAAAACAAATAGCAGAACAAAAACCCACACCCTAGGCCTTAACCTTCACTGGCACATGAATGCAACATGTTTGTTGATCAATTCTTAAACCAATGAATCCATTGCTTACATAATAAGTTCCTTCTACTGATCAATCAGTGCATCACAATGGCTGTATTCAGAATTACCCTAGACAATTGGATCGGCAATCATAAATTCACCCTTGGGGTATGTAGCATGGCCCTCCTTTGTCAAGAAGCCTAACTCATACAGTTGTTCTTGTAACTAGTTGGCTAGGTTTCTCAGTGATCTTTTGGATGGCATACTTAGAATATACCTATGAAACTATGAATGTCTGGTCTGAATATGTTTGTTTCTTTTACTTATGCATGCTTTAAAACACATTAGCATAAATTCAGTGTCTGAGACAGTTATTAATAAGGTCTGATGTGTGCCTGGGTTAGTGATGTGTCAGTTCAAGCTATTAGTAGAATTCTAATCCAGTTTGTATTCCCTATAGTATAAGGGAAAGAGAAATAAAAACAGAATGTTACCTTAGCTATCTCATCAAGATCACTACGATGTAAACAAAGTAAACAGAATTATGGGTCGCCTACAAAAGACAAAAGGGAAATTTGGACGTGGTTGTATGAGTACTTTTCCCCCATATACCTAATGCTTCCAACTTAATATAACTAAGTTTGAGGTTGTAATATATCACAGTGGGTTATATCTTCTTACAGGAGATTCTGTCAGAAGTACATGTTGAGTAAGATCTAATGATTTTTTCTTTGGTGAACTTCCTTTTTTTTTTTATTTTCTTTTTTATTCACAACATATTTCTGATTTTCTCAATCTGTGTATGTTTCACATGAAATAGCGATTCATGGTTCAGATTATTAATACACAACAATCCATGCTAGAAGCATCTACCCCTTTTCCTTCCCTGACCTAGGCTGATCATTATCAATATGTACTTATCCAATATGTATGTGTGTGCGTGCATTTATATATATATATATATATATATATATATATATATATATATATATATATATTTGTGTGTGTGTCTGTGTGTGTGTGTGTGTGAGACTCCATGACCACCCAGCATAAGAAATCTCTCATGTCAGTCCAATGTATGCTTGCATTCTGTCACTATTTTCATACTGTTACATCTTCAGGGAGGTTGTTTTGATAATTTCCCATCTTTTCCATTAAAAGAATACTTCCTCAGTATCTTACTAAGCCTTCTAGTGTTTTTCTCTAACTTGTGCTTCTTCTTCTCATATATGTCTAGCATTACAAGAAAGTGCCTACATAGGCTATGTGGAATCCCTAGAACTACTATTACATTGCCGTTTCTTTCTTCAATTACATAGATAAGTGAACTTTATAGTTGCCTTAATTCCAAAAGACTTGCTGTTGGAGTAAGTGACATACTCTGGTGTAAGCCTGCTTTATAAATAAGCCTTATATTGGAGTAAATCAGTTACACTGAGGGCATGTCTTTTGGAATCTGACCCAGTCTTTATGTGTCTTGCACATAATGCATCATTTTTGCTACACTTTTCTCTGCAGCATTTATTCTATGTCCAATGAAAATGAGGTCTCCAGAGCTGCACAAACTACTCCAGATAGGCTCTAATCAGTTATCTATTCAGAGGGAAATAACTTTGTTTGTATTGTTAGTCTCTGTTCTGAATACCTTACCTTCCTTGTTGTTCCATTCTGCATTTGTTGATCAGATATAAGTAATCCCAAATTCGTTCCTACTTTCCTTGTTGGTACTACTTTCCATTCATGGATTATTGTTTCTAAGATGAACTATTTAGCATGTTTTGCAAGGAATATAGTATTTCATGTTTTAGATCATTCCGACAGTCTTACCAACTCTCTCCTTTCATCCATTCTCTGACTTCTCGAGTATCAGTTCAGTTGTAAATATGTCATCTGCTTAAAGACATAACTTTTCCTTCTAGACTTTATGTACTGGCACTTATATGGGCACTTTAAGGTACCTACCACACAGTGCTGACACCTGTTAAATTCCATTCATAAGCAGACTTACATTGGAATGGATTTTGTTATAGGTTCATAGGTTTATATGTTAGTGCTAGGCCAGCTGCCTTTGTGGAGTTGCCAGTGTCTCTTGTTGAGAATCAAGCCCTGTACCTTTTGCCTGTTAGGTAAACACCATAACCATTATGCCATATCCTAACCCCCATTATGATTGTTTGTGTCCTTTTATCTAACCATGGTTTTACACATAACATCCATTTTATCAGCCACTCCATGGCTGTCTAATTTATTCACCATCTCTTTCTATGATACTGTGTCAAACATCTTGAAATCAAAGAAGGGCATCTCTACAGTTAGCTTTTTTTACTACCTGCATCAGCTAAAACACTGTTAGATTCTTACACAGTTAAATATTCACCCTGAAAAATTTCTACAATTCATACAGGAATATCCCTAAACATCAGGTAGGCAATCTACAAAAGTCAAAATTTCTTAAACCCATTTAAAGCTAATAAATAAATGTGTACAGTGCAAATGAAGAAAGAATAAGCTTAGTTAACCTGTTTATTACATATAATGTATTATCAAACTCCAGAAATACTAATAAAAATAACATTTTACAAGAAGATGGTAACAAAAAGCAATACGCAAGTTTCTATAATTAATATATTTTTCTTAGGGATGCTTTCCAGGATCTGTATTTTTCATTCTTTTTAGAATTATTTGCAGACTTTAAAATGAAGCATCCCTGTAGTCTTGGAAGGCTGCTAGAAGTGTGGTGGTTAAGTGAAATCCTTTACTCCATGCTTTTTTTTTTCAAAGATCTTCTTCTTCTTTCGGCTTTTCCTGGTTAGGGGTCGTCACAGCGGATCACCTGTCCGCTCATGATTGGCAGTGGAGTTTTACAGTGTCGAGTTGCCAGCCCAGCGCCCAACCTTCCACAGAAGGCACACACACACACATGCACTCACACCTAGGGCCAATTTAGAGTGTCCAGTCCACCTACAGCATGTCTTTGGGACATGGGAGGAAACCGGAGCACCCTGAGGAAACCCATGCGACCACAGGGAGGACATGCAGACTCCACACAGAAGGCACCCCAGCCAAGGATCGAACCAGGGAACCTCATGCTGTGAGGCGACAATGCTAACCGCTGCACCACCATGATAAAGATGTTTAATTATGAGTTTCTGTTAAAGAAAGCTAAGTAATCGATACAGTGTCATTGGTGCAACTGTATTCTTCTCCTTTGTGAAGAAAGGAAAAATGCAATATAGTGCATTCACCAATTCATCTTAACTTGACTTTGCAGTGGCTGCATTTGGTGAAGAAATGGCTAAGGCTAGGAAAAGAAAATGGAAGCCAGACCCTCTTTATGTTCTTCAGTCCAAGGATATATTAAGTAAAATTGATGACAAGTTTGATCTTTATGGTAATTCATCTGAAGAAAGACTTAAAGGAATGTAAATAGCATAAATCACTCCATCAGATTCAGTGCAAGAGTTACAGCATGATTTCAGGGAATCCAAAACATTAAGTTATAAATACACAAATAAAGTTGG
Source organism: Protopterus annectens (assembly GCF_019279795.1). Classification (NCBI taxonomy): domain Eukaryota; kingdom Metazoa; phylum Chordata; order Ceratodontiformes; family Protopteridae; genus Protopterus; species Protopterus annectens. The sequence goes on along the minus strand of NC_056727.1, from coordinate 154,962,513 downwards.
ATGCACTTGAAACACATGTACCTGAAAATGGAAGATCCTGCATGCAGAAATAATTTGTGTTTAGTTGGCATTCCTCAGCAAGAGGAAGCTAGTTATGCCTTTGGATTCTGCAGGGGTTTATTGGCATGTTGTATGGCCTTATTCGTGGAAGAGCTGGAGATGAAGGGGGCACACAGAGTTTTTCCCCTAACATCAATTGCTTTTAAAATGTCAAGGCTGACATATATGCTTTAAAGAAATAAATATGTCTCTCCCATAATCACTTTGGAAAAGTTTTATATAAGAAAACCCTGATTTCTTGTGATCACGATAACAGAGTGAAGATCAAATGTAAGATAAGAAGATTCTGCTGGTTCCACATGATATCCTTTAAACTATTATATTCAGCATTTTTTAAATATTTTTCTAACTGATATAAAAACATTTATTGAGTTGGTTTGCATCAAGAACATAGTGAAAGACTGGATTTTTATATGAGAGAGCCAGGATTTTATATTAAACACTGAATTCAACAGAACTCTGGGACATGAATGAAATAGATGGATGCCATCACAATTTCTGGTATTTTAGAACATATTATCTAAATGAGAGAAGACACAATTTGTGGGATACTAATAAGAGTAATTCAATCTCTGTTTTTTTTAGATAATTATGATTATAATAGTGGTGGCACAATACTGGGTCAATATAGAAGTTTATGGGAAAAATAGTCAACTCCTCCCTGGCTAGATCCGACCACAAACTCATCACCTTGGAAATTCACATCCCTCCGACCTCCCCCACAAAGGTAACCACCATGAAAAACTTCTCCAAAGCTAACTGTGGAGTCCTAAAAACAGAGTCGGCTAACTTCATGGCACCCATGCAAATGAATAATAGTTGCATGACTGCTGAATCATAGACCGATGCACTGCACAAACACATATACAAATGCATTTGCCATACCCAATAGAACCAAGATGCTCTCCTCCAAAAAAGGAAGCCAATCTGGTGGTCCCCTGTCATAAACAAACTCTACAACAGAAGGAGGAAACTGATGTGGAATAAAGTGAAGTCTCAAGACTGGAAAAAAACCCTTATCAGCCTCAACAAAAAGTTGAGATCCCTCATCAAATTCTCTAAAGCTAGCTATGAAAACAGAATTGCAGCAGATAGTAAAGACAACCACAAGGCCTTCTATAGTTATGTAAAGAATCTCCATGGCAATACCCAGATATCCTCTGAGATACTGCACAATGATACCGCCTATAATGAGCCAACAGATATTGCCAATCTACTGGCTGACATATTCAGTGCCAACTTTACCCCTCTCACCCCCCCAAAGCACCAGTCACAATACCAGTAGATTGCAGGGCACCCAGTATTACTGCTGCACAGGTTAAGACAGCACTGTCCAAGGCCAGGAATACAGCTTTTATGGGAGCTGACAATATCACTGGCTGTGTTCTACATGAACTACAGAGTGAACTGGCACCTCACCTGTGTGCTCTGTTCAATCACAGCCAGGGAAAATGCCAAAAAATGAGTTGTCATCCCCTTTGGGAAAAACTCGGTTCCCATGAATTACCACATTGATGGTAGTCCACTGAACACAGAAGGCGTTATAAGAGATCTGGGAAGACAGGTTGACAGCAACCTCTCTTTTGACCCCCACATTGCCACTGTGGTCAGAAAGTCCTTCTATGTGGCATATCTCATTACTAAGGGTGTTGAATCCAGGAAGAAAGAGGTCATTGTCTCCCTCTACTCTTCCCTCATTAGGCCAATCATTGAGTACAATGCCCCATTTGGCATGTACCTCACTAAACAACTGCAACAACTGGAGAGGCCGCAAAAGTACCTCACAAAGAAGATCCTAGGCCTTAAACATTTGTCCTATATGGACAGACTCAAAAAAACTCCAACTATTCTCTGTCTCATATCACCTTCTTAGAGGCAATCTCTGCTTGACTTACAAAGCCATGTCTGACCCAGCTCTGTTAGAAATCCTAGATCTAAAGAAACCCCAATCCCTCTGTACCACACGCTCCAGAGACCTTATCCTCATTACTACAATCAACAGAACATGCTGGAGGGACAGGTTCATAACCCGGAGACTGCCCATGCTATGGAATAGACTTCCCATGCATGTCAAGCAGAGCACCTCACTGTTCCTATTCAAGAGAAATCTTAATGAGTGGATGGGAAATAGAAAATTCACCCCAGGGATCATGCCAGTGGCTTTACTCAACAGAGGCATTGGGAACTAAGGTTGGGTGGCACGATGCCAGGGTAATCCTATGGGCTAGGCTTGTAAAGGCTCCAGGGTCATTAGCCTAGTACACACCTATGAACCTATGAACACCTATGAACATGGCAATAAAGATAGAAGTCAGTGTAAGTGACAAGCTTGCATTCATTCTTGGTTATTACCCTGGATATCAGAATGTTTACCTTAGTAATAGTAGAGGAACTGATCCAATGTTGACTAGTGATCACATCCAAATTCCATCTTTTTATTATGGTATTTAGATGACATAGACTCAGTGCTGACTGTGAATGGCTGCTATAATCCAGATGATTGCAGCTGGACCAGTAGAAGTGAATGACTGCCACTATATGAATAGACTTGTGGGTCTGTTCTTTTGAGAAGTATGTATAGCTCCTTGGTGACTACCATTGTATTATTTGGAGAGACCAGTTATTTAATGATGCCCTACACTTACCACCTTAAAAAACTCTAGCTATACTCTGTCACATATTGTCTACTCAGAGGCGATCTCTGCTTAACATACAAGGCCATGTCAAACCCAGAGCTGTTGGACATGCTACACTTAAAGAAATCCCAGTCCCTCAGAGCCACATGTTCCAGGGATATAAACTTTGTCATCACAATAAACAAAACATGCTGGAGGGATAAGTTCCTGACCCAGAGACTCCACAGACTCTGGAATAGACTGCCCATACATGTCAAGCAGAGTGCCTCTTTGGCCCTCTTCAAAAGGAACTTTGACGATTGGATGGGAGAAAGGAAATTCACCCCGGAGATCACGTCAGTCGCCCTGCTAGACAGAGGTCCAGGGAAGTAAATAGTGTGGGAAGAAATAGCCAGGGAATTGTTATGGCTAGGCTTGTATAGGCCCAAGGGCTGAGAGTCTAGTACCAACCTATGAACCTATGAACTTCTGGTCGATATTATCAGTAGCTGTATCAATTTTACATTAAAGAGGTTAACCTATATCTTGGAAGGAGGACAAATTATTTTTCCTAACAGGATTCAAAAGCAACATTGTGGGGGCATTTAGATTTTTATTTTGTATTTTTGGTCTTTTTCTGCACATAGTTTATTTATTCATTTTACGTGGCTGGGTTGGGCCTTGGGCAGAGAGTTGGGATGTCTATATTTAGGGATTTTTGCATTTTTTAAGTTTTTGTGAAGAAGAATGAATTTGTCTGTGTGCATGGAACTAAAATATGCAAACGCTTTTTATTTTATTTCTCAGATATGTATGGGATTTTCTATAATTATAGCAGTTATGTTTTATTTCGTTAAGGTTTTATTCTATTTTCCCAGATATCCTTATACTGAAGGATTTTCCAATTATGAATTATTTGAAAATTGATAGCAGGGGACAGTAATGACTTGAGACCATGGAGTGAAAGAATTCAGGTACATTACCTGCATTCTGGACATTTTTGTCACTTACTGAATGCTTTGCTTGAGGTGGATGCAACCTAAATAATGCATCTCTCATAAAAGCTGTTTGGTGAGGATACATTGAAAAAGGTTAATTTCACTAATTTAGTGTTCACTATCTACTGTTCTTGTTCTTTATTATTTATTTTTGTTTTGCTATTTTTTTGTCAAAGTTTGAAATATTGAATTCATAACTGACATCTCTTTCCCTGGAAATATTGGGTGGAGACACATTGAAAGATATTTGCAACCTTAATGCTCTCTGTAACATTCTGGTCTTACTGGTTCCCATTTCAACGAGCTTTGGATCAGAGCTTAATGCATTTGTTATTGTAGCTCTCTCCTCAGAGTTTGGGTTGAAGAAGTTGAATGGGATTACTTTTGTGGAACAGAAGAAATAGTACTTAAGGACCATGTGCATAGTTGTAGTGGGTGATGTTTTCTTTATTTATATTGAGCGGCAATGGGCTAGTCAAACAGTTAAAAGCTCTAAGGTGAGCATTCAAAGATGGCCGCCATTCTGTAGACACTGCATATCTACAGCTCTCCAGATACTCGGAATAAAAATTAACCCTGAGGATATACTACAAGATTTTTTACACTAATTGTTGGCTATAACTATTCTACTACAACTAAATATTGCTTGAGAGGTGAAAGAACTGGAGGAAATTAATCAAACTCACAGGATTAGATCTGATTGTCTGTCTGACTCTGAACAGAGTATTAAACGAAGGAGCTGTCTGACTAGTAATCGTGGATATTTAAAAATATGGAAACAACAACAATGAAAACTAAATTATCAGCACTTTAGTCACCAGAAAAAGATTGAAGACTATAAAACAGCAGAAACTTTAAAAGCTGGAATGACAAATAAACCGGATCAACTGGCTAACATGGAAGATATTAAAACTGCTTTGTTGCCTATTCAAGAAGCTTTGAAAGAACTATCAAACCAGGTACTTTCTTTTGGTGCCACATGCAGTCAAATTCTTGAAAGGATGGATAAATCAGAAGCTAGAATATCCGAAAATGAGGACAGAATAACATTGCTTATAAAAAAACAGACATTCATGACCTGGATATTCAGTCTATAAAATTCTGGACTTGGAGGCAAGATCCAGAAGGAACAACATAATTATTAGAGGAATTCCAGAAACTATTCAATATAATGATTTAATTTCTACCATTATACAAATACTCGAAATATTGTTCAATGACTCTGACATTGCTAAGGAAATAGTTATAGAAAGAGCTCAAATATTCCTAGACCAGAAATACTCAACTACCAGGATGTAAATAAAATAAGTCTAACTGTTAAAAAGAATGGAGGTTATATTATGTGGCAAAATAATAGAGTTTCTATGGGACAGGATTTACCATTGCAAATAAGACAAGCCAGACAAGCATTATCTCCATACTGCAAGTTCCTCATTGAAAAGAACATTAAATTTCAAATGAAATACCCTAACACATTAATCTTTACAGTTGATGGATCCAAATATTCCATATCTACAAAAAAAGAAGCAAAAGTTACCTTTCTGAAGATTTTTAAGTCTCTTCCAGCTTCGGAAGCTTAACCTGGCCATCCAGTCTGTTTACAGCAACGTGGATACTGGGATTCCATGCTTACTATGTCTCGAGGCTTCACAATCCTTTGTTTGTTCTTTTTTCTTCACCAGGCCCCTTGGTAAATATTTACTTAGTTTCTTTTTGCAGCTCCAGGAGATTTTCCGAACTTTTATGGCTTCTACGAACTGTGTCCCTTCACAAAGTAACAGGAAGTCCTTTAGGTGCTGCAGAGGGTCTGCTTTTGAGGTAGCACATCCGGAAGTCCGTCCACATAATGGTTCCCCCGTCGTGAACTCGAAGACAAGATTACATGATCAGGAAGTAGGAGGATCTCTGTGGAAGAAGGGGAAGCTAGTTGGACTGTAAAACGAGTATCCGTCGACATTTAATGTATGTTACAGGTTTTATTTCTTTAAAGGGAACTGTGAATCCATTCAGGTAGGATTACAACTGAACTAATAATGTACTGGTTAAAATGTGTTATTTAACTGATATTTTAGAAGTAGGATAACTTTATTATAGTTATTCTTTTTTTTTTTTCTTAGGTAGTTTATCCTGAATGTGGTTGTGTTAATAACATTGTAGTATACTGTATTGTTTATTTTCCTGTATTAATGATGTGTTTTAATACTGCAAATGTTTAGATAAAAAGGGGATTTAGTGTTGGGATAGTTAGTAGATAAAAGACCAGAAGATATTATATCCTGGCATTTCTAGGAAAGTGAAGGCTATCTTCTTTTTATACTGGCATGTTGTTCTGACTGTTTTGGGAACTGTGTTATTTAGTTATCATTTTATATATTCAAGTATAGTACCCAGTAAAGCATAGTTAGAGTGCTATTTGTATTCACCCGGTTTGCTGTCATAATGTTAAATAAGTTAGATTATATAAACAAAGTCAGATTTAATGCTATATTTATAGGTTAAACATTTGTTCTTTCTCTTTCCTAGCTAACAAAATATATAGTGAATTATCTTGAAGTCAATAATGTTATTGTTTAATAGGGGTACTGCAACTGTGGTACCACTTCACAAAAATTACCGCCCATTAGCTTGACAAGCCTTATCTGCAAAGCCATGGAGAGGATCATAATGGACCTCATAAATAAAGACATAGGGAATTTGCAGACTTTGGATCCAACCCAGTTTGGCTTTGTCAAAGGCAGATCATGCCTTTTAAACTTGGTTGACTTTTTCAAAACAGTCACCAAAGCCATGGAAAGGCAGTCCATACAGCCTACCTCGATCTGGCTAAGGCCTTGATACAATACCCCACGTATCATTGAAAACTCATCAGCTTAAATGTCAACCCATACATCACAAGATGGGTTGCAAACTGGCTGAGTGACAGAACCCACAGGGTCAGAGTTGCTGGCGCCATGTCAGACTCAAAGCCTGTCACAAGTGGTGTCCCACAGGGCTCAGTCCTGGGCCCACTCTTGTTTGGCATCTACTTTTCCGAGTACAAGCAAACACAGGAGGGTTATGGCTGACAAAGTTTGCAGATGACTGCAAACTGGGCACCATAGTAGAAAACACATCTGATACAGATATCCTTCAGAAGGGTCTCACAGAAGCGGATAACTGGTGCCAGAGCCACGGCCTAAAGTTAAATGCCAAAAATGCATAGTCATACCCTTCGAAAAACAAGGTTACCCTAGCTACCAAATAGGTGGCAATCCACTGAGCACAGAAGAAGTTATCAGGGACCTGGGGACCCAGGTTGATAGTAGTCTGTCATTCGACACCCATGTAGCTAAAGTAGTTAGGAAGACCTTCTACATTGCCCACCTTATCATGAAGGGATTCTCATCTAGATCAAGGGAGGTCATAGTCTCCTTTACTCATCACTCATCAGACCAATGATTGAGTACAATGCCCCATTCGAATGTATCTGACCCGACACTTGCAGCAGCTGGAGAGGCCACAAAAGTCCTCACCAAAGGATAAAGGGTCTCAAAATCTGTCCTATGCTGCCCGACTGAAAGAACTCCAGCTCTATTCAGTTGCTCAGAGGTGACCAACATACAAGGCCATGTCAAACCCAGATTTGATGAATATGCCTCACCTCAAAAAATCTAGATCCATCAGAGCCACAAGCGCCGGAGACTTAAACCTTGACACGCCTATTAATAGGATGTGCTGGAGGGATAGATTCATCACCCAAAGACTCCCTATGCTGTGGAACAAAATCCCGGTACATGTGAGGCAGAGCACCTCGCTGGCCTTGTTCAAGAGAAATCTTGACCAATGGATGGGAGATCACAGATATACCCCAGGGATAACCTCAGTGTCACTGCTCGACAGAGGCACAGCAAAATAATGGGTATAGTTCCCCATACTAAAGGGGTGGCGTGCTAGGCTTGTAAATGCACTCGGGCAGATAGCCTAGTATGAACCTATGAACCTATGAACCTATGTCATATATCTGTTTAGGTTAGATTTAAATAAGATAGTTAGCTATCTTAGGGTAATACAACCAATTAATATAACTAATAATATATGTGTACTATTAGAGAGGTAGAATACTAATTTTGAGTGTAGTGAAGATCATTTATGTTAACTAAATAATGTGGTCAAGAGCTGTGGATAGTTATCAGTGTTTATTAGGGAATGTTTGGGTTAGGCTTTGTAGAGTTAGATGTAGTCTCTATAGGTTTTTTGCATGTTTTTGGTGTTTTATTTTGTAAGATAAAGAATAGATGTTTAGTGAGGCTGTGTACCCATAAAAGTTTTAACAGTGTAAAAAACCTATGTATGTCCTGGTCCAGGGGAATAGTGGATAGGCACTGGTTAGGGATGGGATGTCAAGATTGCTTCCAGAAATTATATACTGTGCTAATATATTTGAATTTAGTATCATCTCTCAATTTTAAGATATCTTTAAAAGATTCAAAAATCTTAGTATGTGGATAGTAGACTCATGGAATACTAAAGGGCTCCAGAACTTGAAAAAAAGGAAATTATTTTTTCATTTATTTCTCCAGTCAAAGGCATGTTTTATTTTATTACAAGAAACCCACTTGACCAATGACCAATGGACTGTCCTTAAGAATAAGAAATGGATTAGAGAGGTGATAGCTTCAGAAGGGACAACTAATAGTATTATTATTAAAAACCAATATCAAGAGAAAATTCTAGATTTTAAAATAGACAAAGAGGGAAGATGGTGTTATGTGATTCTTTCATCTAAACTTTATGATAAACCGGTGATACTTCTTAATATATATGCCCCATGTACCAATCAACAACTTTTTATAACATCACTCTATTTTATCCTGAATCAATATAATAATTACTATATAATAATAGGAGGTGATTGGAACACATACCAAGATCCCAAATTAGATAAATCAAATTCACACAGGTCCTTTAATAACCAAGCAGTGATAGCACTACAGGAACTTAAAACCGATTCTAAACTATATGATCCATTTAAATACACAAATAATCAAATGAATGTAAATAACTTTACATTTTATTCAAGTTGTCATAAAATGTGGTCTAGGATCGATTTTTTTCTAATTTCAGACGTACTAATGTCTCTTGATCCCTGTGTATCTATACAAGCTCGACATTTGTCGGATCATTCTAGGATCACATTAACTTTTAATAAGGACACTAGACATAATATACGTCTCAGAGGTTATAATTGGTCCTTAAATCCATATTTATTAAATAAAGAAGATATAATAAAAGAAGTTCAAGAGACCTTTAATCAGCTATTAGTTAATCTTTCTAAACACCGACATCCATCTGACATAGAATGGGCAATGACCAAAGCACAAATAAGAGGAATTTTTCTTCAAAAGGCTACTTATTATAAGAAAATACAATCGAGAGACATACAAGAATTGGAGACTAAAATTAAATTACTGGATCAGGATTAAATTGGGAATTATAGTAAGCAAACTGAAACGGAGTTATTAAAATGTCAGAAGGACCTTTTTTTACTACAAAATAGTAAATTATCATTCTATGAACAGAAAATACTGGTAAAATACGCTAATCATATGCAGACCCCTTCAAAAGCACTAGCGCGTATCATTAATCAATCGAAAATACCCTCTCAAATTTCTGAAATACACTTTAACAATAAAACATACACCAATACTGAAGACATTATGTATGCCTTTGAATCAATATTTTCTCAAATTTATGGTGAACATCAGGAATTAGTTATAAATTAGAGTAATGATGACTTTTTGCAGAAGATTATCTTTCTGAAAATTGGTGATGAGTTTCATATGAATTTAGTCAAACCAATTTCCTCAGAGGAAATAACAGATACAATTAAGAATTTGAAGCCATATAAAACTCCAGGACCGGATGGTTTGGTGATACATTGGGGAAAATACTTACATGTATTTAACTATATAATTAATAATAAAATTAATGACCCACACTTTAATGCTTCAAAACTATTTAACTATAGACCTATTTCACTTTTGAATATAAACATGAAAATTATGACATCGATTTTGGCTAATAGATTGAAGAAGGTAATTAACCTGATAATATCAGAGGAACAAGCTGGTTTTATAAATGGCAGACAAACTACTGATAATACGTTATCACTTCATACACTAATTTCTTATGCCACTCATAGAAATTTTAATGCTTATGCACTCATAATATGCGCAAAAAGCTTTTGATAGAGTTAATTTAGATTTTTTGTTTGATATTTTATCATATTTTAATATACCTCAAGACTTTATTTTAACATTAAAAAACTATATAATAATCCCTATACAAATCTAGTTATTAATAAAAATTAATCAAAAGGAATACAAATTAAGAATGGTACCCATCAAGGATGTCCGTTATCTCCTATATTATTCAATCTATATTTAGAACCATTATTTCTACATATCAAACAAAATATCTATCACAATGCTTCAATAATATATGGTACGAAAATTTCCATGGCTGTTTTTGTGGATGATCTAAATATTTACTGTACGACACCTGTTTCAGATACCAAGAAAATATTAAAAGCAGTGGAAGACTTTGCAAAAATATCTAATTACAAAATAAATTTTAAAAAACCAAGTTATTTCCTTTAAAGACGCCTACACCCTTTTCGCTTTTACCATTGGTAGGTCAGGTAAAAATAAAATATTTGGGTATTGTTTTTTCAACAGACAATAGAGACTTTTATGTGAACAATGTTAAATTAATTTGGGAGCTTATAGTGTCTGATTTAAAAAGATGGAATAATTTGAAATTACCAATAATGGCAAAGACCTCAATTATTAAAATGAACATACTTCCCAGAATATTATATATTTTTAGAGCTACTCAAGTTCAAATTTCTAGGAAATTCTTCAAACAACTTCATACGGAATTAGGTTGATTTGTATGGGAACCTAGAAAAACTAGGATATCCTATGATAAACCGATGACTCCGAAAAATAGGGGTGGTTTAGAGTTACTGAATTTTGAAGCATATTATTTAATAATAAATGCTAATAGAATTCTAAGAGTGGTTAACTTTGACATGTCCAGTCCTAAATGGTCACCCAAGTGGTTGATTCTGAATTATAAACATGCTGCTGGACTGGGTATTAATTGTAAGGCATTACCTTTTTTAAATAAAGATACCCTTAAAATGTACGCTCTGATGGAACATATCAGAGTATATATAATATCAGTACAAAGTCTGTTTAACTCACTAAATCTCTTACAATATATGATGACTTTTCAACCATTTCATAAGAACCCGAATTTGAAAATTGGTAATCAACTGATAGATCTTAAAAAATTCTCACTTATAAGTGATTTAACCATACTTGATTTATATCCCTTCCTCGGTATCTCAATACATGACATGTTAAGAGAGATGAATCTCCCTAATTCGTATTTAATTATAATGAGACAGTTAAAGGATCTGTCAATAAGTTATTTTAGTAATAGTAATTTTAAAATTAAAGAAGAAGATTTAACCATTTGCCTAAACTTATGGCAAACTCTTATGCAGGACTGTAAATATATAACGGCTTCATATAATTTGATAAAAGACGTGAAATATAATAACCAAATACTTTTATCCAAATACTGGAAGGAGAATTTGTTAATGATTGAAGATAGTAAAATATTGAAAGCAATTAATTTAACCCTAAAATCAGTATCTCTTCAAAAGTTATTATTTACTCAGTTGATGATATTTAATAATGCATATTACACTCGTCTCACTCTATATAAATGAAACTCTAAAAACTCACCTAAATGCCCATATTGTTTAGATCAAATGGCTGACGTTTTACACATGTTCTGGAGTTGTAAATGTATTTTCAAACTTTGGAATTCTTTAAAAATTCAATTACAAAAAATGGGTTATCAACAGTCTACACTTTCTTGGGAGTTTATGATTCTACATATTCCTCCGAATAACTTGGATAGATCCCAAAGGATCATACTCATAAATATTTTCCTGTTAATGAAGCTGTATATAGCTACAAATTGGCTGAATCCATCCCAGACTTCATGGGAAAATTTTAAGAGTGTAGCGATAAAACATATCTTAGCACATAAATTACTAATTAAAGATCATAAGAAAAGTATAAATAACACAAAAATATGGGAGCAAATCTTTAACATTGTGTTAGCTTAAGGTTCCAATCCACTTTTCCCCGGGAAGTACATACTAAATATGGAGCTCAGTATAGATAAGCCTCATATTGATACTAGATTTTTATTTTCTCTTCCTGTTATACTCATCTAGAAGTTTATATTAATGTATAATGATTTTATGTAACTGTTGGAAGCATTCATGTATATATTGTAAATATGTTGTGGTATTGTATTAACATTTGGAAAAGAATAAAGACTTATTATTGAAAAAAAAAAGTTCTAAGGTGTATACTTATGTAAAAGATATTTACCTAAAGTAGCTTGTGTTCTGGAGTCTCACCTGTATAGTTAAACGTGTGTTAAGTTTTCAAGGGCATTAGACTAACAGGGAGACACCTCTAACATCACAGGTGCCAGATAGCTGCAGGTGTCTACTAATTGTGCCATCAGGCATTGGGCATTATGTGTGTTCGTTGGCAGAAATATTTTAGGGAATGCTTTTCTCCACAGTTGGAATCCATGTGGACTTTTAGTCATCAGAGACCAAAAAAATTTTTGAATTGATTAAATTTGTCAAAGGGTACCCTTTTGCTGCATTTGCAACATTATACAAGGAAGATCTATAGGATTATAGGATCATAGGAGGTTACTAGGCTAATGGCCCTGGAGCCCTTACAAGCATAGTCAAGAGTTTATCCCCAAAAAGAAACCTCAGTCAGCATGTCACCCCTGTCAATGAGGGACACAGATGAAACCCCTGGGATAAATTTGTGGTTTTCCATTCACTCATCAAGGTTGCACTTGAAGAGGGTCAGTAAGGTACTCTGTTTGATGTGTATGGGGAGTCTATTCCAGAGATTGGGCAGCCTCTGGGAGACAAACCTGTCTCTCCAGCAGGTTTTGTTGATGTTGCATATTAGATTCAGGCCTTTTGAGTGGGTACTGCACGAAGAGTTAGACTTACAGATATGGAGCATCTCTAGTAGGCAGGGTCCGAGATTGCATTGTAGGCAAGACACAGATCACCTCTGAGCAATCTGTTTGATACCAAGTAGAGTAATAGCGATTTGAACCTATCTGCATAGGATAGGTGTTGGAGGCCATGGATTTTCTTTGGGAGGTATTCTCAGGCCTTTCCAGTTGGTGCAAATGTTTGGAGAGGTACATACCAAACGGGGAGTTATACTCAATTATTGGTCTAATGAGGGAGGAGTACAGAGAGGTAATAACCTCCTTTTTTTGGATACAATCCCTTTACTTATGAGATGAACCAAGTAAAAGGCTTTTCTGACCTCTGCCGCTACATCATAGTCGAATGTGAGATTGTTATCAACCTGAGTACACAGGTCTCTCACCAGAGGTTGTGTGTTTAGGGGGTTGCCATTGATGTGGTAATTAGTAGGGGGCTGTATTACTGTAGAATGGTATGATGATACTTTTTTTGAGTTTAGCTTGAGGCCATGACTTTGGCACCAGTCATTAGTTGCTGTGAGACCCTCTTGCAGTATGTTAACATCATTTGTGGAGTCAGTGACAGCACCCAACTTACATTCGTCCGCAAACTTGGTCAGTCACAGGCCCTTTGTCTTTGCCTGGACCTCTGCAAAGTAGATTCCAAACAGTAGGGGTCCCAGGACAGATCCCTGGGAAACTCCACTAGTGACAGATCTGCTGTTGGAGGTGGAGGTGCCTATTTTGACTTTGAGGGTCCTGTCAGTGATCTAGCTGGCCATCCACCTGATGACGTAGGGATTTACGTCAAGTTGTGTTAGCTTTTTGATGATGCCTGAGTGGGGATTGTGTCAAAGGCCTTGGCCAAGTCAAGGTAACTGTATGTCCTGACTTTCCCTCATCCACGGCCTTCATGACAGTCTCAAAGAAGTCAACCAGGTTCAACAGGCAAGATCTGCCCTTGACGAATCTGAACTGGGTGAGGTTGAGTGCTTGGAGTCAGGAAAATAAGTTACATATATGGGTACCCTGGCAGAAATGGTTAATAAAGATGCAGAAGAACATGAAAAGGGATGATGAATCACATCTTAAGAACACTGAATGGGGAAGGACTGAGTTAAATAAAACTACTGAGGTGACATTTGTTTTTTAATCTAGATCCTCCAAGGGAAACTACCCTCTTTGGACCATGCCTGTCCTAAGGAAGCACCATCGATGGATGCTCACCCATCTAGGTTAGGCATGCCTAGCCATCTCTGCTGCTTTATTAACCATCTTAGCTGCTAATCAAACCCAAGTCAACTGGGCCTTAGTCAGGGCTTTCTCACTCTGTGCCACCGAAGCAGAGAGGAACCTTCTTTTTTGAGTTTATACCTGCCTGTTACTGTATCAGATCAAGATTATAAAATTTTTTCTTGTGTTTTTTTTTTATTTATTTAATTTAACATTTGTTAACCAGGAAAGTCCGACTAGGACAGAGCCCATTTTTAGTGGAAGCCAGGGAGAAATGCTGCAGATGCATGTCTTTGGAATATGGGAGGAAACCGTAGCAGCTGGAGGAAACCAAAGCGAACACAGGGAGGACATGCAGACTTCACACGGAAGGCTGAGAATCGAACTGGAGAAACTGTTGCTGTGAGGTGACAATGCTAATCGCTGCACCACTGCACCACCAGTTTTGCCTAGTAACCTGTCAAAGGGAATGATTCTTTTGATATAACCTTATCAGAACATATTGCTCCCTGGTCAGCAGACCTTTGATAATATAATATAATGAAAATGTTCCTGATATAGGATGAAGCAAACATTTAGGGTCAACCTGTTATGGTTATCAGCATCAATGTAGAGAAAGCCTTCAACAGAGTAAATTAGAATTATTTACACAGGGCCTTGGAACACTTTGTGTGTCCTTTTGAGTTCTTAGAACTACTGAAATGCATGTATCAAAGTTCTTTCAGCAGGTTGAAGAAGAATGAAAAACTGTTAGATGTGTTGATGCTGGGCTATGGTACAAGGCAGCAGTGTATGCTTTCTTCCTTCTCTTTAAATTGTGTTTGATACACTTGGCAGCCTCTCTTCATGCCTCAGACAGGAGGTATAGACTTGGGGATAAAAATTTAAAGTGTCTTCATATGCAGATCTATTTAGTAAATCTAGAGAAGGACTCAGTGGAAAGGATTGATATTCTTGAAAAATTCAAGTACTTTTCAATATGCAGGATATATATTACCAAAACTATAGCCTTATCATTGAATTTTCTTTCCTCCAACACATTATGGACATGTTTCCACTTTCTGTGTGCTAACAGCTGTTTTAAATATTTGGGCAGTCATATGACTGTCATGATGCAATAAACTGTGTGTGTGCATTATCACATAGAGCAATCTTGAAATGTAAATATGTATTAGATGGGGGTTTATTGAAATCTTCAAGAAATTGATAACTTTAGCAGGCAAATTTATCTGGGAATGCAGAAAGGCAAGAATCACGTGGGCAAACTGAATTATACTGGGGAGATGCATAACTGAGAATATTTTGTCTTTGGTGTTTTACAGAAGAGATTTTTCTTGGACAAAGATGGAGTTACAACACTGCAGCAGAGAGAACACCTGTAGATATATTTTGTTTTAGGAGAAAGATTTGTTTCAGAACATGATCTTATTTTCAGCCATTGCTGAGCTGTTAGAATGGTCCTATAGAGTTCTGGAGGTAGAATATTGGAGGGGGTATTAAAGTAAATTTGCATAAGTCTGGGGCATGCCTGTCTCATATTGCAAGCTTATTAAAGTATATTTTTGTAACCTAGGTTATTATTCTTTGAACAAAAAATGTATAATTTGGAGATTACATATTGGCAGGTTAACTTTGGTCTTTGTCCAGATGACTTTCTTATTCATAGGAGCAAAACAGACATTTTACTAGGAATATTATGTGCCATGCCACATGTGTAGAAGCTGCAGCACTGGATGCAATTCCTTCATGAGAATAGGGCAGAAGCTTAGGATCTGGCTCATGTTCTTAACAGAGGATATGTGCAGCTGTCAGAGACAAAGTGTTTAGTAGCTGAGATATGACAGCCATGTTTGGTATCTTTTGTGATGACACTTTTTTCAAAAGAGTTGCATAGGTTTTGTAGGACAGTCAAAGATGCCACCACCCACTCCAGGAAGTTTTGCTTTTGAGTAGAACTGCTTGTTGAAATGTTTCTACACATCAAGGAATTTGTGTAATGTTTCCTGGGACACCTAACAACTGCTGGAGAGGTGATATTGGCAAGGTGAAATCATGGAGTCATATATTTTGGAACTGCCTGAGATACATACATTTAAAGAACATTTAGGTGCTCTACTTGCAGAATTCTGGTCTGGACAGATAGTTTTAGATCCAGTATCTTTCTGTTGGCCCACACATATGAATTGATTCAGCAATACCCACATTTATGGGGGCCACGATAATATGATATATTTAGGTGTATGGATTAAAAATTATTGCTGTTATGGTAATTAAGGATATGCAGGATATTAAAAACAAAAATCCCAAAACTGAGAAACTGGAAGGTCTCGATTATGGATATGGATATAGATGGATTTTTTTATCCATCAAAGGAGAAGTTGTAGACGATAATAGTAAAGAATTGAAGAAATTTACTTGGGAGAGTAAGAGAGGAAGAGTTAAGTGGGAAAACTGATGCTTCCCAAAAAACAATGTGGTTTAGGATTACCTGATTTGAAGAGATACTTTGGAGATACACAGTTAAGACTCGCACACAACACACCAGAAGGTTATAAATCAAAGTGGCAAGGGTTGATGATGGTGATGAAACAGGGGGAGGTTTGAGAAGTAAAGAGAGAGTGGGATTTTGTATGGAAGTCCTTAAGGAGAATAACAACAACCATACGAATATTATGCTGTTAAAGTGTCACAAAGTATTCTAAGAAAGGGAGAGTTTGCCAATAGGAATGGTTGCAAGTTAGAGTATAGAAAATAGGCAAGAGGGGACTGGAATTTGCCAGAGAAAATAGATAAAGGTATTGACAGCAAGTAACTAGAGAGAAAAAGGTAATAGAGTGGGATGAGGCTAAACAGAAGTTTGGGCTGCAGATTGGAGATTGCCTAACCTAAAAGAGTAAAGGGAAAAGGACAGAGGAGTGCTAAGTGAAAGACCAGCTCTGTTAAAGGTTTTAGTTGAGTCTACAACAGAAGCAGCTGCTAATAAAATGATTAATTAGTAGGGCATATCAAATATTTCATAATAACTATAAGAATCGATCAGAGGAAGTTAGAAACAACTGAGAAAATAGACTTGAAATGCAACTTACAAAGGAAAATGGGAGAGTACCTGTATGGCTCCCAAGTATATAACAAAATCTTAAAAGTTTAGGAGTTTTGCTTGGAAGTGTTTGCATAGGTATTTTATATCCCAAGCAGACGTTTGAGAAATTTTCCCAGGTAGCTATCAAATGCTGGAGGTGTTATAGAACTGGAAACATACTGGAAATGTTTTTGGGAGCGCAACAAGTTATCAGATTTTAAAAACTCTCCATGGAGTACTTTGTTATAAATGCTGGAGGAACAAATTGCTAACTAATGAAATGGTTCTTTTGAGCTGGGACATAGTAAGGCCTTACTAAGTTTAATACTATTGACTGCCAAATAAGTAAATAAATGAACAGTTACTGGAAAATGGAAATCAAAATCTAAACCAAGTGTAACTGAATATTGTAAAGAAGCTAAAAAATAACCTGTAGGTGGGATCTTTAGAAAAGGAAAGGAGCAAATTAAGGTAAAAGCAATAAATAATCAATTTATGTATTGTTGGCATGAATGACAATTGTTAAAAAAGAACATATATGTATACTGCATAAAAATAGTGAAAATGTTACTGTGGTTTGTCTTCTTTTCTCTTTATGTATGTGTGCTTATGCCAATGTGCAAACTGTAATTTAATAAAGATGTTTAGAAATTCTGTTTCTGTTGGATACCTCTTGAAAAAGGAAATGAAACAAATCATAGAAGACCTTACTCTCCTTAAGTTTACTAGTTGACGAAAAGGCAATTATTGTAAAATGCAAGCAAATAACACAAATGTGTGTTGATGGATTTCACAAAATGCTACAGCAGTTTGAAAGAGTAGAATCCTGGGAAACTGACAGAAAGGACAATAGATAAATATACTCATTCCATGGCTCAACTTGCAAATAAAGTGCTTATATAGAACTATCAAATGGGTGGTGGTATAGAGAACTCAATATTTAGTGTGATGTGTGCCTAAACAAGACATATAGAGGTAGTGAGGATGGATAAATTCAAATAGCTTTTAAGGGAGGAGAGGAATAATGAACTAAACTGGTCAGTTTTAGTATGCTTGGTTGATTTCTTCCTTTGAGAAGTGTGTTTGTTCTGTGAATGACCTCAGTAAGCTTTACAATAAAATAAAGCATTTCTGTTTCATCAGGAAGGACTTTTTACCTTTTAAAGCATTGATTCAATTTAGAAGTTCATAGAAAACTGCAGATCTTATTTTTTAATGTTGCCAATAAAATTCAGCTTCGAGATTACTTATTTGTTTAGCATAAAAATCTAGAAATGAGCACATGACAGAGTCAGTAAAATAGAGGTACCAAAACAGTAGCAAATAAATAAATAACTTAAATAAATAGACAAAACAAGTAAATAAATAAACTAACAGATCCTCAATAAAATGTGTACACTGTATTCTTCATCTAAATAACCTTTTCAGAACAATGGTATAATTCATGCTAAAATGCAGAGAAGGAACCAACCAATCCAACAACTGTAAAACATTATTGTGCTCAACAGTGGCACAACTATGTTAGAAGCGCCCTGAGGCAAACTTTTCCTAGGCACCCCAACACCCCCCCCCCCCCGGGAACCCAAGCCATCGAGATGACCGAAGCCAAATGGATGGAACAAAAACAATTTTCAACAGAGGCTACCACATACATACACACATATATGTATATATATATATATATATATATATATATATATATCTATGTATATATATATATATATATATATATATATATATATATATATATATATATATATATATATATATATATATATATATAGATACACACACACACACACACACACACACACACATATATATATATATATATATATATATATATGGTTCTAGGTCATAAGATCGACAGCCACTCTCACTGACAACAAAAACATCGACACCACATTATCGACAAACCATAAACACGACACCTCACATGCCCGACAAACAAGTAACCAACGGTCCACAAACACGAAACCCCACACACTGCACACCACAATAACAACAATCAACTAACAAAACACATCCCTTTATCAAAACCACACACAGAACACAAGCACACCAAAATCCTCACAAACCCACTAAACCTCACACACAACTGTCCAACCTAACCCAAACCCTTACCCTAAGATCTGTCACTACACTCAGCTAACCAGCGCCTAACCCTAACTCATAACCCACCTAACCCAAAAATACCACTACTAACCTAACTCACTTAACCTGCCTAACCCAAAACTGCCACCCTAACTCACTTAAAATACCACTACGCACAGTTACCCAACCCGGCCCTAACCTAACTCACTTAACCCACCCCTATCCCCACAGACTGTCACTATCCACACTTACCTTAGTCGCACCCTAACGTCCGTCACCACCGATACTCACACAGCCTTCTTTCCAACTCACTATCACTGGCGTCGGAGTTTTCATCCGTGGCGTCGGTCTTCAGTGTCGATCATCTGGCCGCTCATGCATTGTCGGTTATCAGCTGTCGATCTTCTAACCTACACCCATATATATATATATACACACACACACACACACACACACACACACACATATATATATATATATATATATATATATATATATATATATATACATATATATACACACACACACACACACACACACATATATATATATATATATATATATATATATATATATATATATATATATATATGGGTCTACTTTACATAACCGAACCGACACTTCACCAACACACAAAACATCGACCCCAAATAACCGAAAACACACAACACCGACAACTCACAAAACCGAACACCATTACACCGACACAAAAAATGTAAACTACACATTACACACAATGACATATCCACTAACCTTAACCCAAACCCTAACCCTAAGGTCCGACACTACCGCACACTTACCCTACCCGCACCCTAACCCTAACTCACTTAACCCACCCTAAAACATAAAGCCCGTCAGTATCGCACACTCACCCTACCCGCACTCTAAACCTGACTCACTTAACCCGTCCCTAAACTACAGTCCATCACTATTACACACTTACCTTACCCGAACCCTAACTCCGACACTACCGCACACTCACCTTTCCCACACCCTAACCCAAAATCCCTCAATATCGCACACTTACCTGACTGCTCCTAAATCCGTCACTATCACACACTTACTGAGTCACGCTCACACGTTGCCCTTGTCGGTCTTTCGGCTGTTGGCAAATCACCTTTTCGATCAACTTGCTTGTCGGTCCTTTCGTCTTGGTCTTCTGCGTGTCGGTGAAGTGTCGGTTCGGTTATGTAAAGTAGACTCATATATATATATATATATATATATATATATATGTACATGTATGCATGTATATATTTGGATTTTTTGAGGTATGGAAAAGTATTTCAGTGAAATTGCATAAAAATCCTGCTATCTTTTAAATATTCAGACTTCTTGTTTCAGTTGTGGAAATAAAAACAAAAAGCTTTCTATTCATTCTGATGGTTTTGCATAGGCTAGCCAACAAGAAATTTGTCAACAAATTAGCTCAAAGTCACAAAACTGTGCATTTCAGATTTTGTGTCAAGAAGATATACAGCATCAGAAAGCAGAATGAAATGTAAAGTACAAAGACTGCTGAAAGCAGACTTCGTACAAACATCAAAAGGGAACAGCGGCAATGAAAATATTTAAGATGTTTTGGGGGTATTCCTCTAATGTGGTAAAACGCACAAGATTCATGCTTCTGTATGGGTTGCTACATTGATAAAAATGAAAATTTTATTGTTCACTTTAAAATTCTTCCAAGTTCAACAGAGATATATTTTAGGCATTAAATATCCCTGATGCAGCACCAATAACCTAGTACAAAATAACATCAGCTTTGTTGTTTAGTTGCAAAAGCAGTGATGTAATGTGAAACATCACTGTAAAAGGGAATGCAAAAAAAAAAAAAAGAAGAAAGAAAAAGAACCAAGTGACAGTCTGGGCATCTACGCTTCCTATATAACAGCACCTGACAGCAGTGACAAAGTACCTTCATGATGTAAAACGTTACCTTCTGCCAAGACACCTCTATGGTACTCCTATGTAGAGAAGATACAAAACTAACATACCAACATCCTCAAAGCAACTATATCTGTGGTTCCAGTGATTTATATATTTGTTAATATTGTGTGGCTTTGATGTCAAAAGTAATACTTTAAGTGAATTACCATTTTTACCACAGCTGCAGCACTTTCTAACTATTATTTTTTTAAATCATGCTCTAACATGAGGTTCCCATTCACTGCTCTAATGACAAAGCACTGGCTAGAGAACAGAGGCTCATCAGGACATTGTAAGACAGTGCATTGAATACATGGATGGGTATGGCCAGCAAAGGCAGTGATGGTAGCCCTTGTGAATAGGAGTGGGATGGTATACATGCAGACAGAGGGGCATAGATGATCCTTGTAGTGACACAACTGCTCATGCCGCCATTAGAAGAGGAATTAGACTACAAAGAAATACACTCACTGCAGGGATACTGAGGAGGATGTAAACTTCTCATTAACTCTGCTTTTTTAGAATACTCCCACAAACAGCAGATTCTTCTTACTAGAGGTGGACCCCCAAAATATGGGATATAAAGTCTCGGTGTCTCACAATCTACAAATATGCATTCCAGTGACAACATATAATTCTGTGCCATGCTTTATTTTTTCAGTTTTGATCTATTCTTCTGCAGGAGTTGTACAATTGTATAACCATCATTCACTTATTGTCCCCTCCATGCAGCTATCCCAAGCCACAGACTGATCTACTGTTTACAATGGACTGGAGAGACTCAGAAGTAATTTTATTCATCAAAAACTACACCTCTCATTATTTCTTTCAGCTTAAGATATCTAGGAAGCCTTGTACAGTAACAGCATGCCAGAAACATAGCATAATTTCTCGCTAAAGAAACACAAAGTACTCTGAAATACAAAATAAGGAATTAATGGCAATGCAGCTTAAACCAACAATGCATGTCACATGCTGTTTTATCAACATAAAGGCTTGTCAAAGTAAACCAAGCCCATACTAAAATTGTACATCATATGAACACACCTTTCACTAACAATTCAGTGACATTAACAAGTTATTAAACTCTTCTAAAACACATATAAATTTTACCTTAATACCCCCAGATCTAATAATGCAAACAAAATAGTACAGACATAAAATGTCAAAAATGTTCGGTACATTTTTTTTTCTTTTTCACAAGACACTGAACACTTTACATTACGTCCACAAGAAAATATGCTGTTGTGCACAATGCAATGCATATGTCCCAACAGCTGTGTCTTACCAACAAAAAGAAAATGCTTACAACACTGGATGGCTGCAAAAAAGTAAAAAAAGTAAAAAAGAAATCCCCCCCCACACACACACACACACACACCTCTCACTCTAAAATCCCACACACACACACACCTCTCACTCTGAAATCCCATCTTCCACACATTACTCACTCTGAAATCCCATCTTCCGTCCGTCCGCCCATCCATTTCAGTTCCCGCTCGCAAGTAGTCCTCAAAAAAAAAAAATGTATCTGCTTTTACTGTATTTGTGTTTCTTCCTACTTTATTTTGCTTTTGCATCATCTTAAAAGTACTCAGTTGTATTTATTACTTCTTGGTGTAACTCATTCTAAGCCTTTTAGTTTATGCACTTGGGCTTTAGACCAGTTGTTTTACATTAAGAAGGTTTGTGGTCTGCACTGTAGTGGCAGGACAGGTAGCTTACATCCTTCTAAGTTGGGAACTGCTGATTGAGGGCTCAGTGTCTGTTATTCTAAAAGTGTATTAGTTCTGGTTTAAGCACTGGGCTTCAGGCCAGTTATTTTTTATTAAGAAGGTTTTGGTCTGTACTCTTGTGGTGGAGAGGCTGGACTCTGCCTTCTGAGCTGGGAATTTCTGGTTAAAGGCTTATAGTGCCTGCATATTTGAACTGCTTCTTAGTGAAATTGGTACACCTTGTTTGCTGTAGCATAGACTAGATCCAGGCCTGCTGAATCTAGCTTTGTTTGTATAACTTGAGCACTAATCCAGGCATTCTTCAAAGTATTCAATTGTATTTATTACTGCTTGGTAGTAACTTGATTAAAGTGTAGCTATCATTCTAAGTCTTTTGGATTAAGCACTTGCACTTGGGCTTCAGACCAGTTGTTTTACATTAGGAAGGTTTGTGGCCTGCACTGTGGTGGCAGGACAGGTAGCTTTCATCCTTCTAAGTTGGGAACTGCTGATTGAGGGCTCAGTGTCTGTTATTCTAAAAGTGTATTAGTTCTGGTTTAAGCACTTGGGCTTCAGGCCAGTTATTTTACATTAGGAAGGTTCGTGGTCTGCACTCTTGTGGGAGGAGAGGCTGGACTCTGCCCTTCTGAGCTGGGAATTTCTGGTTAAAGGCTTATAGTGCCTGCATATTTCAACTGTTTCTTACTGAAATTGGTACACCTTTTTTGCTGTAGCATAGACTAGATACAGGCCTGTTGAATCTAGCTCTGTTTGTATGCTTGTTGTTTGTTTGCTTGTTATTTCCCTGAAACGCTAATACTGCCTAAAACGCGGCTTTTCAGTGCTTCTGTGGATCCCTAGTGATATCTGCATTGTTTACTGTACTCATTTCCTTGTTTCACTTAAATGAAAGTTACTGTTTGTCGTTTTTGCATTTAAGTTACCTGTAACACATTGCATTTAAGTTACCTGGCACTTGCTCACTAAAGCAACTATATAAGTTAGCACTAGAAAATTAAAAGCACTACACCCTCACAAACTCCCCTTAAGTACCTTGTTCCCCATTGGCCCTTTTTTTTCAATTATAAAGGAATTCCCAATACTATTCTAGCATGTCCAAAGGTCAGTTGTCAATCTTCTCTCCGGTCCAGCTGGTGAATCTGGGAATCTTGAGGCAATGTTACAACTGCCTCATGTACACAGACAACCCTCTCCTCCTCCCAACAAATTCCAACACATGTGAGAGATGCATCCATATAGCCAAACTGGAGGCTAAGCTCTCTTAACTCAGTACTGGCGTAACCAGTCAGGAGGAGAAGGAAACCACACTCACTACAATTCCAGTCTCACATAGACCTACCACGACAGCAAACTAAACACATAAACACACAAAAACATACTCGGAGGCTCTAAATAAAAATCTGCCTAAGCAGCAGAGACCTCCAAAGCAGACACCCAAGCAACCGCTACCCCAAAACAAACCACATGCAACACATAGCTCACAAAGCCAGTGTGCCAAACAGTCACAGCCCTTAAGGCTAAACAACACACCTGATACACTTGTAATAGGTGACTCTATTGTCAGGCACACTGACGTCCCGCTCACCAGGCTGAACAAGGAGAATGTCACGGTGAGCTGCCTGTTGGGTGCTAGGATCCGCCACATAACACAAGCACTCAGGTCACTCCAAGGCAAGTACAAATATGACTCAGTCATTGTCCATGCTGGTGTGAATGACCTGAGACGTACCTCCCTGGACTACATGAAAAGAGACATAGAGGAGCTCTCTGAGCATGTAGCCCAGGTCGGTATGACCCTGACCTTGAGTAGCATCTTACCCTCACCAAGAATGATGCCACAATATGAAGACAAGATGATCAATTTCAACAATTGGCTTAAGTATTGGTGTCATTCAAAGGGGATCCAATGCCTGTCAGTCTGGGATGACATGCTTGACAAGCCACGATGCTTCGCTAGGGACGGCTTGCACCTGTCACCCCTGGGCTTTGGAATATTGGCAAAGACTCTTGCTACCCCCATAGTGCCTCTTTTAGGCAAGGCTCAAAAGACAAACCCACCTCCATAGGTATCACAAGGGATAAGAAACTAAGAGTAATGCTACTCAATGCCAGAAGTCTAAACCTCAAGATGCACGCACTCGAAACTCTCCTTAGCATGGAGAACATCGATATCTGTGCAGTAACAGAAACCTGGTTCAAGGCTCCGAGCACCCCAGCACTACCAGGTTATACCTCATACCATGCTTTTTGGCCCCAAAACTTGGACCGACCCACAAAAGGAGCGGGAGTATCAATATTCTTCAAAGATACCCACACCTCCAGGTTGGTGGCAAAGCACGAAGCATCAGAGACTATCCATGTGCAACTAACAGTGGGTAAAACTGCCTTCCAGTTTATAGCCTGCTACAGACCACCCTCCCTAACCCAGGAACCCCACTCGGCCTTCCTAAGAACACTGGAAAATATGATGGTCTCTCCAAACACCATTATATTGGGCGACTTCAACTACCCAAACATAGACTGGGAGCATTACTCTAGCTCCAACACCCTAGCCCAAAGGTTCCTAGAATTTATAAACTCAAATGCTATGGAACAACTTGTTACCATTTCCACAAGAGGGGAAAACATACTGGACCTGATCATCACCAACATGGGGACTCTATGCTCCAGACCAGAAGTGTATCCCTCACTGGTAAGATCAGACCATAAACTAATCTCACTGTATATTCACATCCCGACCCCACCCCCTGCCCAGAAAACTACAGTGAAAAACTTCTCTAAATCAAATTTCACACTCCTCAAAGCCAAGGTGGAATCCTTCAAAGCCCCCGGGCCTGTGGAAAATACGGCCGAGACCACAGAATCCTTTATAAACGCATTCTATGAACACCTTCAGGAATGCATGGATCATGCGATCCCAGATAAAACCAAGACCCAATCATCCAAAGGCAGACGTCCTGTCTGGTGGACCCCAGCCATAAACAAACTATACAATAGAAGGAGGAAGCTACTAAATGATAGAGCAAAATTCCAAAAAGGGAAGGCATCTCTGATCAGTATTAGCAAAAACTACGGGCACTCATAAAATCGCCTAAGGCCAGCTTCGAGAGAAAAATTGCACAGGACACTAAGGATAATCACAAGGCTTTCTTTAGCTATGTTAGGAACCTGGGTGGTAATTCCTAGATATGCTCAGAATTAGTCCAAAATGATAAAAAATACACCGAACCCACAGACATTGCCAACATCCTAGCTGACAGGTTCAGTGCAAACTCCCCCCCCCTCCCCACCAAAAGGGAAAATATCTATCCCAGCAGACTGCTGCCCCCCTGACATTTCAGATGCTCAGTTAAGAGCCGCCCTCTCCAAAGCAAAAAACACAGCATCAATGGGACCAGACGGTGTCCCGTGCTGCATCCTACATGAACTCCAAGAAGAGCTAAACCCAAACATAAAACTACTGATCAATCTCAGCCTTACTACAGGATATGTACCCAAAGAGTGGCGTACAGCAACTGTGGTCCCTCTCCACAAAGGTGGTGCCTCAACGGATCCTGGAAACCATCGCCCCATAAGCCCCTGACTAGCATGGTCTGCAAAGCTATGGAAAGGATCATCATGGACCTCATGAATAAAGATATTGGGGATGTACAGACACTGGATCCTACCCAGTTCAGCTTTGTTAAGGGCAGATCCTGCCTCTTAAACCTGGTTGATTTCTTTGAAACAGTCACCAAGGCCATTGACGAGGGGAAGGTGGTCCACACAGCCTACCTGGACCTCGCAAAAGCCTTCGATACAATACCCCACTCGGGCATTATAGATAAGATCACCAGATTAAATATAAACCCCTATGTCACTAGATGGGTTGCAAACTGGCTCAAGGACAGAACCCACATGGTTAGAATTGCTGGAGCCATGTCAGACTCCAAACCAGTTACAAGTGGCGTCCCCCAAGGCTCAGTCCTGGGACCTCTCTTGTTTGGTATATATTTCTCGGAGGTACAGGCCAACACGGAAGGACTGTGGCTGACCAAGTTCGCAGATGACTGCAAACTGAGCGCCATAATTGACTCTCCAGCCGACACAAGCATCCTCCAAAAGGGCCTCATAGAAACAGACAACTGGTGCCAGAGCCATGGCCTCAAGCTAAATGCCAAAAAGTGTATAGTCATCTCCTTTGGCAAAAACAAAGTGCCCACAAATTACCACATAGATGGTAATCCATTAAGTACAGAAGAAGTAGTTAGGGACCTGGGGACCCAAGTTGATAGCAATCTCTCATTTGACAACCACGTGGCCAAAGTGGTTAGAAAAACATTTTATATAGCCCACCTAATCATGAAGGGATTCACATCTAGATCAGGGGAGGTCATCGTGCCTCTTTACTCATCCCTCATCAGGCCCATAATTGAGTAAAATGCCCCTTTTGGGATGTATCTTACCAGACACCTGCAGCAACTGGAAAGACCCCAAAAGTACCTCACCAAGAGGATCAAAAGGCTCAAACAGATGCCATATGCTGCCCGGTTAAAGAAACTCCAGCTCTACTCAGTGGCATACTGCCTGTTCAGAGGCAATCTGTGCCTGACGTATAAAGCCATGTCCAGCCCGGAATTAATGGACATGCTGCACCTCAGAAAATCCAAATCCCATTGAGCTACATGCTCGAGAGACTTGAACCTCAGCACTGAAATAAATAGGACATGCTGGAGGGACAGATTCATAACCCAGAGGCTCCCTTCACTCTGGAATAAAATCCCAGTCCAGGTTAGGCAGAGTCCCTCATTGACTCTCTTCAAGAGGAATCTTGATGAGTGGATGGGAGATCGTAGGTTTACCCCGGGTATCACTTCTGTGTCACTGTTAGACAGAGGCACAGTATACTAACCTCAAAAAAGGGCATAGCAAAATTAATTTAAAATGGGTGGCGAAAGCCAAACACATTCTGGCTAGGCTTATAAATGCCCTAGGGCAGATAGCCTAGTATGAACCTATGAACCTATAAACCGAAATGCTCGCTCGCAAGTAGTCCTCTAAACCGTCCGTTTCAGTTCCCGCTCGCAAACTTGAAAATATGCGCTGCGCTGTGCGTGATAATGTCAGCACGCCCGCGACTACACTTCTTTCTTCTTAAAGAAGAACGCCCTAAAAAAAAAAAAAAAAAAAAAAAAAAACTATTTTGCCCCCCTGCCGCTTGGCGCCCTGAGGCAATTGCCTCACTTCACCTCTCGTAGTTACGCTACTGGTGCTCAACTACTTAAATCATTAACTCAGAAAATGGAGCTGAATGTAGCCAAAAGATTGACCAGTCATAGTCCAGTCTGGAACAGTGGCCCAACTATAGCAGAACAGAAACTTTGTATGTAATGTATGCCACTCACTCAGTGGGAAGCCCAGACAATGACAAACTCATAGAGCAAAAGTTTATAGCTGTTCAGATTTTTTTCTGATAAAATCCACGTTTTGAACAAAAACAATTACACATGTATACACTTAGCCTTTGTGGCCAAGAGAGATACGATCATTACTACACCCTGGATTACCCATATATTAACATCATGGACCCTAGAGGGGTTGAGACAGGAAGATGGGAGTAAGAAAAAGCCATTAGTTCTGTCATGACATCTGCATGACACCTAGAGGGAGCACAAGGTGTTGCAGATGTAGAATACAAACATAATCTTAGCCTCATAGAAACACAGTGGAAAGTTATGTGTGACTGCGTGTTCCTCCACAGTTACTGCAGGGATTGTGGAGCTCAGAGAGCTGCCATGACTCATGAGGGTTACTTCTCGGTTGAAAACAGGGTAGGCTACTCTACTTGACCTGAAGCTGATCTACTCCTTACCACTCTGACCACGAGAGGGGAAGGGATGGGTTGATTGGGCTCCCTAGGTTGGAACAAAGGTACTGTGGTGTTTAAACATTACAAGGCATCAGATGTCAGAATTAAAGCAAAACTGGATAAGAGTCTGTCCTATTATGATATAAATGGGGCAAAATAATTATTTTGGTTTTCAAGTTTAAGATGTGCACTTACTAATTCATTTGGACATGAGTCTCTTTGTTAGTTGACTTTTGATGCTTTTATTTATTGCAAGCATTGTTTAAGGTTATATGAGTTTAAGATGGATGCCATGTTTTTGGCAAAGTGTCTGTGTGTGTGTGTGTGTGTGTGTGTGTGTGTGTGTATCAAAAGGTGCTTCAACAAAGTATTAGTTTAGGGGTGTGTACACATGCAACCAGCTTATTGTACATTTTTATTTTTTATATTTTTCCCTAACAGATTTGTTTGTTTTTCAATTGAATTGTACAGGTTATAGGTCACATTAAAGGTGGGAAAAGTTTTGAAATGATTTATTGCAGTCTCATTTTTTAATATCACAATAACCTGGCATTTTAACAGGGGTGTGTACACTTTTTATATCCACTGTATATATTATAAATGTAAGTAAGAATGGAAGACTGATTGTATAATTCAGAATAGATATGTTTGAAAAAAGAGGCTTAGAAGTACATTTCTGTTCTATTTGCCAGACTGTGCATGCATTTAAAAAAATGATGGCTGAATGGAATATATGAACTAGGGTGTGAGCGCTATGTAATCTTAAAAATTGAAACATCATATATGCATACACAACTCTGTTGCTCTATTCCCTCCTACCTGCTTGCTAATGTAACCCATCATCAGTATGAACAGCAGTGGGCAGAGAGCTGAACTCTGATTCTCACCCACTTCCACTGAAAGCCCCCCTATGAGTCTGAACACTGCTTGTACTTGTGTCATTGGTTCCTTGTACATAGCCTGCCCTAATTTTACCAATGTTTCTAGGACATCAAGCCATCACATAATTGTCCAAATCATCTTTCTTTGGACCTTGTCATATGCTTTCTCCAAGTGTGGGGATGGCCAATTGACCTTTTTCAACTGATATCCGTTAACATAAGAGTGTCTACAAAATATCTCAACCAACAAACTAAAACAATGAGTAATAAGGTCACACTGAAAAAACAATTGGTTAAAAAGCACAAAAAAAAAATTGCCATTTTACTGATTCGATCTTTTGACATTCAACCTCAAAAGATTACCCTTTTTTCATCTGGTAGTTCAGTCACTGATGAGACACTCATAGACAGACATTCCAAGTACCCTAAAATAATCAAACTGGAAATCAGAACACGTTTAAATATGATTTCAAATCTGTATTCCTGAAATAGGGAATATGTGTTATTGACCTATTGGACAATAGTCTACAAGGCAAACTGAAGAATTCAGAAAATCTATGTATGTAGCTTCCCACCATTGGTTCCTCAGCCAAGAACATACACCAAATGTCTGAACCTGCAGTTCCTCATGTACTGAGCAGGATTACTATTGCAACAACATATCATCAGTAGGGTAAAACTAACCTGTCTCACAATGGTCTAATCCCAACTCATGTTCCCTATTAATGGGTGAACAATCCAACGCTTGGTGAATTTTGCTTCACAATGATAGGAAGAGCTGACATCGAAGGATCAAAAAGCGACGTCGCTATGAACGCTTGGCTGTCACAAGCCAGTTATCCCTGTGGTAACTTTTCTGACACCTCCTGCTTAAAATCCAAAAATCTGGAAGGATCATGAGGCCCTACTTTCATGGTCTGTATTCCTACTGAAAATCAGGATCATGCGAGCTTTTGCCCGTCTGCTCCATGGGAGGTTTCTCTCTTCCCTGAGCTCTCCTTAGGACATCTGCATTACTCTTTGACAGTTGTACTGTCCCAGTCAGGCTTCCCACCTGATACTGTCCCCAGAGCGGCTTGCTTCCAGGTGACACTATCAGTGCATTACTATGAAGATAACAAGACTATGAACACTATGAAACCATTTTATTGAAATATAATAAAAATACAAAAAAAACCCATGAAAATTAAGGAGTCTGAGACTGAAGTAGGTGGCCAATTAGACCTTATATTCCTCTGATGTTTATGAGGATGTGCAAAACTGTACAGAAGGAATCCAGTTATGCATTGAAGGCAAACAGGTCAAAGTTCTTGGAAGAAGAGCAACACAACAATAATTGTTTCAACCGGTGTTATAGGGAAATAGATTTTGTGAAAACTATAATACAATGTCTGGCATTTAGAGCAGAGGATTAAGAAGCTGTTAATGAGCTGTTTTCTGTAGTCCAGGGTTTGATTCCATTGTCTGTGCTGTTCTGATCAAGTCATTTAACCAGGCAGCACTCCTGGGCTAAGTCTGACAAAGGTCCATGGAGATCAGAGCTGTACCCCCGTTAACAAGTAAATAGCCAAGCACTGCAGACATTTTTCAAGTTATGTTTTTCAGATGTAATGCAGCAAGAACAATCCTATAATGAAGATCATATTCTAAACAGAACTGCCATACCAAATATTATGACTATGGAAGCTCAGTGAACAAATTATGCATATATGGACTGTTCAAAAGTTCAGCATGATTCAAATGACTAAAAAGTTTAATTTATTAAAATGTCCTTTGAATATTTACAAAAGCTATGGTTGATTTAAATTACCCATGGTATAATTAGTAAAGAGTTAACTTAAAATAATCACTTAAAGGTAAGGCATGCTACCTTGTAGGAAGCATTTGAAAAAAAATGTATTAACAAATTTTTATAACTAAAACCAGGTGTGGTGTATAACTTTAAAGAATATCATGGTAATTACAGAAATACATATGCAATGCAGTATAAATACTAGAGACAACAAGAAAATAAGAAAATATGAACAGACGACTTAAGCAACTGACCCTAAATTAAACTCTAGTGCCGGGGCACATGCCTTTAAGAAGTTATAGAAAAAATAAAAATGAAATTACCATTCTTTTTTATACAAAAGATTAAAAACAATTAATCAGTTATACTGTTATTACAAACATTTAACATTTAAACAAAACTAATTAAATTAAAACTTTAAAATAATTAAATTAGACATTTCCAATTACATTCTATATTAAGACCGCTCGGTACTAAAGTCTCATATTTGAAGATATATATATATATATATATATATATATATATATATAGACATATACACCTTCTTTATACAGTAGATCTGATATTGTCAATTTTCATTCTGTCCTCAACTGTTGGGTTTGGATCCTTGGATCTGACATGGCTGCTACTAAAGCTCATGGTAACCAAGAAGCTCTCAAACTTGTCACTTACCCACAATGTACCAGCCCTAAGCTACTTTAGATCTCATTTGCCGCATTTTGCAAAAGACATGGTTAGCTTAACTCTCGAGCATTTATAGATAAGTTTTCTCCATTAAGATCTCCTACAACCTAAT
Source organism: Protopterus annectens (assembly GCF_019279795.1). Taxonomy (NCBI): domain Eukaryota; kingdom Metazoa; phylum Chordata; order Ceratodontiformes; family Protopteridae; genus Protopterus; species Protopterus annectens. The sequence continues at coordinate 154,930,356 of NC_056727.1, read as the reverse complement.
TTTTTAATGTATTATAGTGTTCTTTCTTACTTTCTTTACCCTTACCCTTATATGAGTATAGAGTTCTTCAATTACCATAGTAATTTCCCCTTTCCTTTTTCCATCTTCTAGCCTTCAGTAATTATAATGCTGTCCTTTACCTTTCTACACTTTCATGTATTTCATTTGTATTTATTTTTCATTTGTATTTATATTTGTATGTATTTCATGTATGTATATATATATATATATATATATATATATATATATATATATATATATATATATACATATATATAAAAGAGCTTGTCTTACTCTAATTTTTATTGTTTTTAGTATAATGGCAGAAAAAGGCCCATCTAGGTTTAAGAAGTGTGTCAAGTGTGGGTACACGCTTCCACTGTCAAATCCTCACAAATTGTTTATTGTGTAGGACCTCAACATTTGCAAGAGGATTGTTCAATATGCCATAACTTCAATCCCAGGGCACTTGTTGAGAGAAAACATAAGCTCATATTGAAAGGATTGTTGCCTTCCTCTTTTGAGAAGACATATCTGGGGATCAATCCCCCAAAGAAAAAACAAAAGAAATTAAGTCTTCATCTCCAGGCTTTCTATTTCATCTACCTTGATTTTGGAGCTGTCTAAGAAAAGATCTAAGTTGGATCTGAAGAGATCCTAAAGTTCTTCACCCTCAGATCCAAAGAAAAAAAAGACAATGGATCTGACTATCTCTAATCTGACAAAAAAAGCCCTGGGGATCTGTCTGCATCAAGTCCTGTAGTTCTCCCAGGACCACATACTCATCATCCATAGATCCTATACCTTCAAAGCTGCCTTCCCCCATTTTAGAATGACACTCATCCTAGTCACCTTCTCAAGCTTTTATTCATTTGTTCAAAGGTCTGACAGAGGAAAATATGGAAAGAATGATGCAGAAGTTCATCTCAGAGCAGATTCAGATGGGTGTCTTGCCGGCTTCTACCCCCTTGGGTCAGGAGACCTGTTCATTGTCTACACCTCCAATTTAACCTCCTCCTTGATCCTTTTGGTTCCTTTGGACTCCCTAGATCCAAACCATATGGGTATGTCTGGCACAGATCTGAAGATAATCTTATCTTTGGATCTGAAGCTTACTCTGAGTGCTCCATTTTAGTTTTCTCCAGATATGGACAACTCTTGGAACTGAAGCTTTCCTATCAGGTCCAAGGTGTTGAAGTTTTCCCCAAAGTTGTCATAGCCATCGCTGCACCTCACAGCCTATGCACTGGATATCTCAGCTCTGAACTTTTCTTCAGGGAGATTGCTTTCAGAACAGGGGAGTACAACGGTCCAGAAGCTCATGTTCTTGGTGCTGGGGGTTTCTCTCTCTCCAAGGCGATCAGCCCTCAAGGTTGTGAAGAGGGTGTTCTCTGCTCTGACAGGATGGACAGATCTAGCTCTCTCAGTTCCTTGACTTTCCACTTTGATGTTTCTGCACTTAGAGGCTCATCATTCTTTACCACAGGGACAGCCAGTCTGAGATCTCCAGGCTACCCAGCACGGTATTACAATTTCTTCTGCTACCTCCCTGAAATACCCCACTGAGGAGGTCCCTTAGAAGAGAAAGTGTAAAAGGAAGCACTTGTACTCTACACAAGAGTCAGTTATGGAGGATGCAGACTTCGATGAAAGTGAAGGGTCCCTGTGATCACCTTCAGAAGACGTCTCATTTGGAGACATCCATGAGATCCTAAAACAGAGAAGTGGTTAGATGCCCAGCAACCCTTCATCTGAGGAGTCTGTATTCCTGGAGGCTTTCAGGACTGGTCTGTCTACCTCCTGGGTTATTCAGCCTGCCAATGAGATTATTGATTTGGTCTCTTGTTGGGCATGAGTTCCACTGTTCATCCCCCTAATAGGGAATCTAGGGTGGTAGACAGATTTCAGAAGTGTGTCTATGCTTCAGCAACCGTCACCCTAAGATCGCCAAATTATTTGGCACATTTTACAAGATTGCAGAGGGATGTGATTAAAGAACTTTAAAATACCTTCTCAAGATCCATTTCTGCAGAGGCCCAATCATCTGTGGCTTCCCAGTTGGCTATCCTAGAGTCGATTTCAAAATCAAGGTGCCTCAAGGGCAGTGGATTTGAGCATTTCTATGAGAAGGCATGTCTGGATGTGCTTATGTGATTTTGAAGAGCCCTTCAAGTCTTTGTTCGTCAATGCTACTTTTGATGGCACATTTTGTTTGGCCCCAAAGTGAAGGACAGATTTTCCAGGTGTGAGAAGGATGAAAAGACCCTCTCTGCAGTGGGTATACATTTTTCAGCAGCTCAAAGATCCTTTTCTAGGAATAAACAAGGTGGTCAGTAGATGTGATTGAGGAAGTCCCAAGGTCCTTTCCAGGCCACATGTGGAGAAAGTTCCCCTAGGGGCAGGGCAGGGTGACTCTAATGGTTGACGCTTCCACCGTGGCAGAGGAGGCCCAGAAAACCAGGGTTCCAGAGGTTCTTTCTCTGACAGACCCTACCAGTGCTCCTGAAAGGAGGCTCAGTTGTCCACCTTTGGAGGCAATAGGGGGTTGATTATCCCTGCACCAGAGAGCCTGGTTAGACATAATAAAAAAGATATTTGGGTGCAGAAGATTATATCTAGAGGCTATATAATACCGTTTTTGCTCACACTTTCAATCTCAAGAAAAATCCTTGATGTTCCACCCAGTCAGCGGGAAGAAACAGCAATTCAAATACAAAAGCTGCTGGAAAAAAAGAGTAATTGAAGAGGTCCCGCCAGACCAGATAGAATCCAGAACTTACTCAAGGTTCTTTTTAGTGCCAAAGAAAACAGGGGACTGAAGACCAGTCGTGGATCTCAGCAACATCTATTAACGACACCTGCTGTCACTGAAACCACTGAAATTGTAAAAACCATACCAAACTTTGCCAGTGAAAAATATAAGCAAGCTTCGTATAAATTCTTAATGTACCAGAAAAAGACAAATTCAGTTTCCTGTAGCACCTCGGCCACTATGAGCCTTTACAGAGTATACTTACATTTCAAAACAGTCTCCTTATATACATCAAAGTAACATTAATTAAACCATTATCCAATTAAAACAAACAAAAATGTATTCCATTTTAAAAAAACACATTCCTAATAAAACATTTTATATAAAATATCTCCAATTAAGCGCCTGTTTAAGACCCCCCTAGAAAAAAGTTCCATATTTTAAAATAAAAATGGACTCTTTTTTTTCCTTAATCTTTGTTTAACATTTTCTGGTGAACAATATTGATTACTGAGCTCTGATAAAATCATAGCTTGCAATCGTTCAGGGTCTCCCCCATGACATAAGTGAAAATGTTCTGCGACTGGGCTAAATTGACTATTTTTCTTGATGTCCCTGACATGCTCCTTAAGCCTAGTGGCAAAACTCCTTTTGCTTTCTCCTGTATAGTATTGTCCACAAGGACATTTGAGTCCATAAACAATTCTTTCACTTTTACAATTAAAAGTTCCCTGTACATCAAAAGTTTTACCATTAATATTGCCACATACCTTTATCACTCATTACAAATTAGACATGGTCTGCAGTGGAAGAACATCCTTTGACTCTATGGTGCTCAGGAATATTCTTCCTTAGGGCGATCCAGGATTTAAAGTAGCTGGGGACTCTGTCCCATCAGTCAAAAATGAATGAAGATTGGCAACATCATATAAAGAAGTTATGTTCTTACCATAATGTTCCATCTGTGTTATCGATCTTAATTCATTCTTGATAACCCACCCTCCTGCCCCCTCCTATGGACTGCTGGAGGTCCAGAACTAGTCCTGGGGTTTTATAGGGTTCTTCCTCAGACAGGGATTCCACATTTTCTTAACTGATAGGCAAACTCAATCTGAGGTAATGGGAAGAGAGGCAATATGGGTAGAGCCTTAGCTTGAGAATTTTTGCCTGGCATGAGCTTTGTATAATGGCTGAGTCGGTTCCGAGGAATTGAAACCGAACCCATCAGTCAAGAATGAATGAAGATCGACAGCACAGATTGAACGTTATGGTAAGAACAGAACTTCTTTTTACATTTATTGGATATTCACAGGCAATTACATTTTTACCTGCACAGAACAAAAGAGATCAGAAAAAATAGACCAGTTGTTTGTTTCTCATGCAGAATTGAAATTGGGTAGACCAGATGCAAAAAGTAACTTCAGCCAGATGGCTAACTGACTATATTTCATTTATCTATAACAAATTGTGAATTACCTTGCCAAAACCAGTACAAGCTCATTCAACTAGGTCCATGGCAACTTCTTCTGTCTTTCTATCGTGAGCTTCCATAGACGACATGAGTGCAGTAGCAACTTGGGCTGCTCCCCATACCTTTAATACTCATTACAAATTGGATCTGGTCTCCAGGGGTAGAGCATCATTTGGTTTAAATGTGTTCAGGAATATCCTTCCTTAGAGGCCACCTGGGATTGTAGGTAGCTGGGGACTCTGTCCCAACAATTGAGGACAGACTGAAAATTACCAACATCAGATATAGAAGTTATGTACTCACCATAATGTTCCATCTGTGTTGTCCATTTTCATTCTTCCTCATCTTCCTGGACATCAGCCCCCATCCCTTCTGTTTGCTAACTTCTGGACAAATGAGTTCTTAGAGGAACATCACTGCCCTTTATATTGAGGTCCAGATATAGTTTCTTCCTTTAAGGAGCACTTTCCAATCTCTTTTGTTTATGTCTCTAATGTGTCCTAGTAATCGACAATTAGGTGCTCTCCTACTCTCACCTGTATTAGAAGAACTACACGGACATTTAAGAGCATAAACAATAATCTCTGTATTACATTTATTACATTAATTTTTTAATTGGATAACCTTTATAATTATTAATTTTATATATTTTTTCATGTAGAAAGTTCAATCTGATTAAAGGGCTTACAGTGGCTTGGCAAGAAATAGTGTCTTTGTTGTTTACCCAGACTTCAGACATTACAAGTTCCTTCAATGATGCTTAATGCCAGTAATTCTTGCAATGAAATATATCACATTAAATATTATGTTAGGAGTATATTTCTACTGCTGCATGATTGTTTGTGTATTTATACACAACAGTGAATAATAGGCTATCAACTATACTGTTAGGCATAGTCTACCACAATGTTATATTTAAATTTAACACTGCCCATTAACAATCCTGTTTGATATATGTATTTATCCTAGAAAACTACAAACTGTCTAAAACTGCTTGGATGATATGTCAGTGAATACTACAGTAAAAATGAACACTGAACTGAAACTTAACCTAAAATTAGACCTAAAACACATGCATACTCCCAAAGCATATAAAGCAGGATAAAATGCTAATAATCTAAAACAAAATATGAATCTAAAAGAACACACACAACTTCTATAGACCATATTAACAGGAAAAGGCTTTATGCTTATAAAGCACAAGGGGCCTGTGTATGCTCAAATGCATTCCTTTTCTCCTAATTTCATTAGATTCATTTGTCTTTTATCTTCCTTAGAATGGAGAAACTGAAAAGGCAAAATAATGAAAAGGAAACTATGAGGATAATAAAAATAGCATTGAAGACTACGAAACAATTGTATGTAATCTAAACAGCTGCAATTTGATAAAGCTAACATTTGACTTAGTTCAAATGGTGGCTTTTGACAGCTGTAACCTGCCATAGATTGCAAAATTGGGAACATTAACACAGTCAGTTTCAGCATTCAGAGATGAACTTAGTTGAACTGCTCTCAGAGATGAGATATTAGTTTAATGCTCAGAGCAATGCACAGCTAGCAGTTTTCTGTTCTTTTCTATGTTCAGCAGCATAAGTGGAAATTACAAGAAAGAAATATAGTAGACTTGCACGCAAGGCATATAAATCTGTATTCAGGTTCCCCTTCCTGCAGTCATTCAGAATGAATCTGATTAGTTATGCAAGTCAACAGCAAAAAATCAACTGTGGCTGAAGGGTCAGACTGGATGGCAATACCAGGCTGTTAGTTGGGCTTTCTTACCATTTATTGGGGAAGAGCAAAGAAGGAAATATCATTCAAAGT
>NC_056727.1:154799312-154919312 GCF_019279795.1 Protopterus annectens | reverse complement strand
ATTTATGCTGAAACAGTCCCTGTAAAGATGAAATAAATAAAAACACCTCGCAGCCTTAGTAAAAAGGAGGGTGAGTGGGAAGGAATAAAACAGCTAGAGAAATACCGGTGCAGAAAAACAATGATAATGCTAGACATGATGGTATGTCCACAGAGGGTGGGATATCACTGGAGGGACACAGACAGACAGAGGGAGGACAACTATTGATGGAGAGGTTTAAACTACAAGTATGGTATACTGACTGAAACATAATGAAGGGAAATTATGCCACAATGAGGGATAGGATGGGGTATAGACAGCTGCTCTGAGCATACCAGAGTGGAACCTACCCAGATGTCAGTCACCTCCATGGCTGACATCATAGACAGACTCAGCCCTTACTGGCCTGATGGTGTATTCTGGCTACTTACTTAACTCTCAGCCACACCAGGAGGTGCTCCATGATCCCAGATCAGAGTGCCAGCTGCTGATGCATTTGAAATATGACCATGTATGCCACCTGATGTTGGGTGTTCAAGTGGGACCCCTTTGGGCCATTCACAGATGAGGAATTTCCAGCCTCAGTGATACCTCCAAATTTACTTCAGTTGGATGATCTTTGTCCTCCTGCTGAGAGATAAGGCTGGTGACTGTTGAGGATCTAGCATCAGGAGCTTTGGCTGGAGCCCACTTTGCTGGGCACCACTGGTCTAAGTCCCACACCACAGCTGAACCTGTAGGGGGAGGAGATTAAAACAGAAAGAGAAAAAAATGCAACCCATTAGTATACATGTAAATTACAAACAAGATTTCTATTTTATCTGGTAGAAATGGAGGTAGCATACATATCTCACTACCAGGGCAGCCTGGCATACCTCTGTAAACAGGCATGTTGAAGGCAATTTTATTTGCCACTGTGAATGAAAACAGAGACTATTCAGTACAATGTATCCTTGACATCAGAAGACAAGGAAACTAACATACAATATTCAAAAAAGATACAAAACTTAAATGCAGTGTTTATTTTAAAATGTTCACTAACTCTCCATAGCATTTGTCTCCCACTCATTAAGCAGGTTTTGGCAGGTCAGAGTGGTGCCTGTGCAGATCACTGCAGAAATGCCTGCACTTCTCACCAGAGCAGATGATGCCAGTAGCATCAGTTAACTCCCTGGCAAGCTTCTACCAGATATCAGGCTTATAAAATCAGGAACTCTTGATAATCCCTATAAAAAAGGTACAAAAAGATGTTAGTCTACACTAGATAGGAAAAAAATCCATAACCAGCCACAGTAGCGATTAAAAAATCCAATTTACTCCTGGAAGGCTGTGAGTAGAGTGTTCAAGGTGCTGCTTCATTAAATTGGATTTTTTTCATTGCTACTGTGGCTGGTTGTGGATTTTTTTTGCTGCTGCTTCTCACAGAGTTGTTTCATACACTAGGTAGGAACCCTGTTGAACCTAGGACCTAAAGCGGTTATGTCAACTCATTATGTCATGGACATGCAAAATGGTAGCCCCATATGCATTGCTGCATATTGTGGACATTCTGTGATGAGCAATACTGGGCAGCAGTGGTGCACTATGATAAGCATAACTAGCACACAGAGGTTGCACTATGGGCTTTGCAGTAACGATGCATGAGCATAGTGCGCACATGTCCTCCTAGAGCAAGAAGGGATGGTAGTGCCACCTGGTTATGATAATGTAGTGTGCCTGATAATGTTTTTTTTTATTAGTGCCCAGTGTGGAATAGCTTGTCAGAAGATTAGAGATGTTTCAATAGATATCTCAGAATTGTTGGGACATTGACCTCCTTAATGAAAGATACAGTGCAGATGTAACCATGATATAAGCTGTGGTGGCCAAGCATGACCAAATATTAGAAGAGGTGAATGTTGCAATTTTAAACTAGAAGCTGGAGTGACGGAATAAGGTGGAAAAGACCTCTGCCAATACTAGGAAGATTGTTGAACTTCAGGCCAGTGTTTGGCAGTTGGAGGCCAAGCTAGAGGATATGGAAAACTGAGCAAGGCAGAATAATTTACATGTGACTAGGTTCCAGAGAGAGTTAAAGATATGGACTCTTTGAATTTTATTAGGAAGGAGCTTTGCAGTTTACTGAAAGTGGTTATATCCCACCTTTGAAAAAGGGCATCAAATAGTGTCCAAGCAGCCAAATCCAATGTATCCCAGGCAATTTATTTTTAAATGTTTTGACTATATTGGTAGTAAAAAGATTTGGAGGGCTGCAAGGTGGCAATCTGATAATTTAAAATGTGCAGGTTGCATGGTCCGCATTCTTCCAGATTTTACCATATTATATTAGGGCTCCTTTTGCTAAGAGAAAATGCATCAGTTCTAAGATGGGACAGAGATTTGGGGTTTGGTGTGTCTTTGAGATATCCTGCAACATTCCCTGGAATAATGACTATTATTTTTGTTATTATAAAATGACTGCGGTGGTGGTGCTGCGGTAGCGTTGTCACCTCACAGTAAGACATTGTCCTGTTCGATTCTCAGCTAAAGCGTCTTCTGTGTGGAGACATGCGTGAATGGGCATACCTTCATTGAAGGTTGTGCGTCAGGGCTCATAACTCGGCATGTAAAAGTCTACTGCCAATCATTAGCGGACCGGAGTTCCGCTGTGGCGACCCCTAACCGGGAAAAGCCGAAATACACAACAACAACAACAACATTTTTGTTATTAATAAAAAAAATATTTTTATATTATTTTGTCTTTTTTCTTTTTACTGATGGAAGTATCATTGAAAATGTCAAGAATGTTGTCGCAAATGTATGTAATATGTTGATTAGTTAATTAAGGAAAGATTATTACTAGTTAGTGTATTATAGCATTGTAATACTAGGTTATTGTAATAAAACTGAGTTATTAAAAAAAGCAGAGAGATTGAGGGAGGAAGGTATCCTAGTACATGATTTGCAACAAACATTTCAGTCACCTGGTAATGTAGATGTTTTTTACAGGACTGCTATGCAAATCACAAAAGGTCCTTTGCATGTGTAGTCAAAAGTAAATTAGTCTGCACAGTTTTTTGTATTGTTTCTGTGGTTTCTAACACAGTGAAAGAAGGCTTTGTGTTTATCCTTTGCATAGGTGATTTTTTTACTTCATATCTGTCTTTGCTTGCTTTGATCAGGGCCTGGAGTTCCTTTCTAAGTTTAGAAAGAGCATTTTTAGTATCTTGAGAGAGAAATTTATATTTATGCAATTAGTCTTTTTTTCTTTTGTTTTATTATAGAATCTGTTTATATTTGGGTTCCATCATATAGGTTTATTCTGTAATTTGTCACCGTATTTACTTTGGAGGGAGATTGTATATCTATGCAAGTCTTTACATGTGCATGGAATTAATGGTAAAGCCTTCCCCATGAGTAACGAGATCATCAGGTTGGAAAGGACTTTTTAATTTTGTCAAGTCATCACTCAGTTTTAGAGCATTAGCCTTCTCATAATCTGTGCATACTGAGGTATTGCAGAATGTATATGGCTTCAGATTTACTATGAATGCGACTGACTTGTGGTCATATTTTATCAGGGAGAAAGTTACTATTGATGGAAAGCAAAACTGTCCCATATTGGTAAGGATCAAGTCCAGGATTTTATTGGTTTGTGGATAGCTGGTCCTGAGAGCTCCCATTGACGAAGTCCTGAAATTTCTGAGCTTACATGTTTGAGGTTTTATAAGTCTCCCAGTTAATGGAGAGATAGTTGAAGTCTCCTAGGAGAATGCATATAGACACAATATTGGTTAGGTAGGAGGTATGGGATGAGACAGACATTGAAGGGATCCTATACTCAACTATGATATGATAAGAGGTTTTGTTAATAATAAGTTGGACATGTTCCAGGCTTGTTTAATGGGTCTGGATGTGAAATACTTTGTAAAAAAAATATGGAGACAGCACTGTCTTTAATGCCTTCCTCTATTGTGGTGGGCCTGGACATGTGGCAGGCATTGAAACCTTGCACTGATGGATAGCTATCATTGTTATTGAACCAGATCTCTGTGATGATACATATATCAATATTTTGTAGGGTAAGGTGTGCTTGTAGCGAGTTCATTTTTTTGTTTAGGCTCCTAGCATTGAGCAACAATACCTTTTAGTTATCTGGATTATCTGGATTATATTTTGCTATGTTGGAAGCTTTAGAAGACCGGTGTTGCCTAAAAAGATACTATGGGAGAGGATAAAGACTTAAGCCAATATACAAAAGCCTTGGAGGATAGCTGCTTTTTATCCCTTACAAAGCAGTTAAGACTTGTCTACCATTTCTTCCCAGACAAATATATATAGTGTAGTCCCTTAGAATGACATCAGAAGGTAAGCCAGTTGTTGAAATCAAAAATTGTTTGTTCATATTGCAGCATTGTTCTTGGTGATGGCAGAATGTTGATAAAGCTAAATTCATACATGCATCGAACATGTATTCAGAGAGCTTCATCATGCCGTTCTTCATATTGTCCAAGGAGGTCCATCTCAAGTGATTTAGGCCCATATGCACTATGACTGTGTCATATTTGTACTTGTGCTGCAAGGAAATGACTGCATATGTGAGAGAAGTAGCTATCTGAGAGAGGTGATACATTAGATCATTGAAAACAGTTAATTATCAGTGAGAGTGAATCAGTTGTAAATGGATAATGTTCCGAAATATTAGAGTATAATTATATTTCAGGTCCATGTGCTTTCTTTTGTTAGATAATAGTTACAATATTTTTTCAGACAGTAAAGAAGGGGAAGTATTTTATTATGCAGTAGTGCTTTACAGAAAAGAAACTGTAGGAATGCATTGTGTACTTCAGAATTCATTTTTACTTGCCTTGACTGGGACAAAAAGTGTATTATTCTTGGGTACTACATGGATTACCAGAGATATGGAATGATGCAATGAGGGTGACATGAGGGAATGAGACAGTGCTTATGGGAACCTGAATATGACAGGTGTTAGCTGGAGCACCTGGACAGCAGCTTCATACAAAATCAGTTTTTTGTCCCACATGAACCAAGCCTCAAAAGAGTTTGAGATAAAAGCAGTGAAGGAAAACAATGTATTACATCTGCTACTCTCAAATGAGGATGAGGGAAAATGGCAAGTACATAATCTTGTAGCTATCTGTGGAAATGTGACCAATAAACAGTGTAGTTTACAGTAAATATACCTTTCAAGTCCTGCCATACCAAAGTAAGAATAATGGAATTTAGCTAAGATGAAATTTACAAAACTGGAGTGATGTACTAGAGTCTGCAATGACACTGTGCTGAATTATATTGCTGAACCTGACAGCACATATAATCACATATGAAAAATGACTTTTTCCTAACAGCGAGTTCCTTGAAAAATTACCACACTGCAGTTTGAAAATTTACTAAATGTAAAAAATGATGCATTTTTCTCAAAGGACATAGAACTGAAAGTATAAAGGAGATACAAATGGTTCAGAAGAAAGAAATATTCAGGAAAGTAGAATAAAGAGTAGAAATCTACCAGAGTGACACAAACAAATTGATGAATCTAGGAGAGGAGATGGAGCTTTTTATATTTATAGAGTCATTATAAATAAAAGAAAAAGTAAGGGAAGCAACAAGGATATAGTTAGGCATACTCAGTGTATTCAAATGAGTACACTTTTGCTGAGCATCTCTTGGAAATTTCAACACACAAAAAGAATAGAATGTTTAGAACTGTGCAAATGAATATTTAGAGTATACATTTGTACAAAGAATGATTGTGTGAAAGGAATATACCCCTAAAAACATTCTTTATGAGAGTAAATGGTTAATAGTTGAAAAAAAACGTCCCTTTCCCAGAGCCTGATCATGGTCAAATGAGACCGTAGGCAAGGTAATGGATCAGCACCCTCTCCCCCACCTTCCCCATAGCCATTACAGTGCCCCATTATTTGGCTATTTCTCCCCATTTACCAAAAACACTGTTCAAAACTCTCAATGTGTATACTGTTTTCTGCTTTACTTCTACAGTGATGATTTTAATTTAATTTAAAACTTGTATTTTAAATTTTATAGCACAAATACTGATAGACCTTTACAAAACAAAACAATACAGTCTCACAATGAAAACAGACTTAGCTTTAAAACTTCTCTGCCCTTGAAACTTACATTCATTGAAACAGCACTGAAACCTACATTCAAAGAAAATGCATCTGGCCAGTGGCGGATAAAATTTACTTTTGGGTTGTTTTCACATCATAGGCCCCTTGCAGACATTTTTAGGGCCATGCATACGTGCATGTGTGTTTTGATTCACCTTCCTGTTTATATTATTATATTCCTTGTACAATACCGTACCACTTGTTAGAGTGTGTTTTAATTTTGTAGTTTTGAACATTTTTCCAGTAAACAATGAAATAGAATTTAAGAACCAATAAGGATAAAACTGCCCAGTTCAGAATATTTCAACCATAAAATTCTACTCATAGTTCTGCCATTAGAATCAACCAATATCAGTCAGTATGCACAATCTCTGCTGAAGTAAAAGTCATCTAAATAATTCCACATTAAATAGATGGGTAACTAATGAAGAGGTTGCTGCTAGCAAATAAGTTTATATTTCAGTGTTTCTTCTAAAAATTCAGTGTCTGCTGTCCTTGAAGAATAAATAGCCTAGGTTACATTAAAACATAGTAAACTGTTAATTATGCAATAGGGAATGTATGGCAAACTGATAACAGGTTCATAGTTACTAGGCATCTCATCAAAAGGAGGACATACCCCCCCTCCTTAAAGTACAACATAATATCAACAATCCATCTATATGTTGTGAGAGTAGAACCCACAACTTTATGCATCAAGAGCAAGGATGCTACTTGTGCTAACAATGCTTTTAATTTCTTAAGCACAATAGTGATAGTATTTGCTAAACAAAACAGTTGCACATTACAGACTTAGCATCAGTAGCAGTAAACTTCTCTTCCCTCGAAGCTCAAAATTCCGTGAAAATGCACCTGACATTCAGTTCCTTAAAAATGCACGTGAAACTCAACTCCTTGAAAATCATTTTTTAACAGCCCTAGTGGTTGGGGTAGAGGATTCAGGCTCTTGTTTCCTGTAACTAAGGTACAAAGTTTGAGCCTGAGCAAATTAATTAACCACTTGCTAGCCTTACACACACACGCACACACACCTACCTTAATTGCTTGCAGGAATCAGCACAAGAATGGAAGGAATGGAACCTTGCTTGCTTTGCTGTAGAGGAATAGTCCAGGAGTGAGTTTGCATTCATTCTGTGGAAGCAGCAGCTGCACAGCAATGGGACATCTTCTTGTATTTAAATTCCACATGCACAGAAAGGAATAACAGGAGGTCTGTGCGATGATGCACGCACAGATGCAACAGGTGAGTATGACCAGACACAGAAGGTGTTATTAAAGAAGAATGCGCTTAAAAACAAAAACACTTATTTTTTTTTAAATCAAAAAGTAAATGTGACAGTCCCTCAGCAAGTGAACCACCTTCCAGCCAGTGGGCCCTAGGCGACTGCTTTAGTCTTCTAATGCTGGATCAGCTCTGCATCATCCTATAACTCAGTGATGAATAATGTGAAGGAAATTTGTACAGAGAATATCAGTGTGAAAACAGAGTCAATGAGTAGTTGTTTCTATTTGGTATATATAAATGTAGAATGGAAGCAACAGAATCAACCTGAAATTTATTACACATTGAAATCAAATGTGAAATGTATCCTATGTTCAGTGAGGCACACATTCACACACCAAAGAAAAGTATGTCACTAAATATTTAAAATTAAAAGTGCATCCAGCTTTAACAACTATTTCACCTCCTCCATACTAAAACTCATAAATGATACAACCCCCCACCCACCTCAATAAACTATCAAAGCTCAGTCAAACACCACCTCCTTCTCACTCAAACCAGTATCTACATTAACCATCCAAAAAACTCCTAGCTAAACTCAAACCAACCACCCTCGCTGTCGACAACCTCCCAGCTGAATTCCTCCAGCTTGCATCTAGGGCCATAGCCTTCCCAATCTCAATACCAATAAATAGATCCATCAATGAACACTATGTTCCATCCTTATAGAAAACCTCATACAATATCCCCCCTACACAAGGGCAGCCCCTTCACAGACCTATTCAACTACCGCCCCATTGCAGTCTTCTCACCCCTATCAAAAATCCTAGAAAGATGTATCCATCACCAACTCCTCTCCCATCTACTCTCCAACAACCTACTCTCTCAAACTCAACATGGATTTCAACCTGGCCATAGCACCATCACTGCCCTAATTAACTTCACCAGTACCATAAACACATACAGAAACCAAGGGAAACTTGTTTCTGCCACCTTCCTAGATCTGTCGAAACCATTTGACACAGTGTCCCACTATAAACTACTATCCTCCCTCTCCAGACTCAACCTTGATTATTCAACATTACAATGGTTCAGTAGCTACCTAGGCAACTGCTCCCAATCTGTCAAATGCCTATCCCCACCTTCTCCCAGTCAAATGTGGTGTACCTCAAGGTTCCATACTTGGCCCCCTTCTATTCAATGCCTTTACAAACCAACACCAGTTAGCAACCACAAAAGCTGACATTATCCAGTATGCAAATGACACTACCCTGATCTGCTCTGCACCCAACATCCAACTGCTACAAACCCAAGCCCAAGAATCCTTCTTAGAAAGAGAAATAGAAAACTGGCTAAACAATTCTCAGCTAATACTGAACCCATAAAAAACACAACTAATCCTATTCAACCCAACAAAGACTATTGACCCCACATTCTCCATTCTCTCAGCCAATAAGACCCTCATACCTCCTGTTTCTGAGGCCAAACTACTAGGACTAACAATTGACCACCAACTGAAATACAATAAACACATATCCCTAACGATCTCCAAAGTCCACAAAAAGCTAGGCTGTCTCTATCGCAGCAACAAATTCTTAACCCCCTGAATCCAGAACTGCCATAGCCAGAACTCATCTACTATCAACCCTACTCTATGCATCCCCATTACTAACAAATTTAAATAAAACTAAACTTAACAAACTTTCAACATCTTACAACAAATTAGCTAGGTTTGCAACCAACTCTAAATCATGCTGTCACCACTGCCAATCCCTGCACAAACTACACTGGTTAGATTTTCCAAACCTACTTCACTACCACCAACTCAACTCAGCCCATCAAATACTGTACCAGCCTATCAAAACTCCTGTGTTAACAGGCCTACTAAACTTCCATAGTACCAACAGGGAACTACGATCCAGCAACAAAGCCCTAGTAGAAATTATTCCATGTAAAAAACAGCTCAGGGGAATCTCTATTCCCATATGAAGTTGCAAAAATATGGAACACCCTACCCCCACACCTCAGGCTACAAAATCAGACTACCACATTCAAAAAACTCCTTAAATCACACCTTTATAAAAACCATCTATGTAACTGCAATGACCCTCCCTGAACCCATCTCTTTCAGCCTATTACCCATAGCCAACCTGTAGGACACATTTCTAGTCTTAAACTCTACCTAAGCAGATTGAACACAGTGTAAATATCTAGTATACTTATTTCTATGATGTCAGTTGTATATATACTGTACTTATGCTCACCTAGAAATGTTTTGAGATCATGTTTCTTCTAAAACAACTTGTCAAACTTTTTATACTATTGTTAAATTTTTTAAGCTATTGATAAAAGTGTTACACTTTGTTAACTATCTTACTAAATCACGCTGTAACTTTATAGAGCTTTTCTCCCCAGGACTCCACTGGAAATAGACACCTGGTGTCCAGCCAGACTATCCTGGTAAACAAATGTTGTTGCTGTTTGTTTTTCGGCTTTTTCCCTGTTAGGGGTCGCCACAGCATAACTCCGGTCCACTAATGATTGGCAGTAGATTTTTATGAACGCCGAGGTGCCAGCTCAACATTCAATCTTCAACGACGGAATGCCCATTTACGCATGTCTTTCAAACGCCCACCCAACCATGGGTAGGACATGCAGGCTCCACACAGAAGGCACTCTCTGCACTCCAGCAGAGAATCAAATGGGAGAACCTCTTGCTGTGAGGCAACAACGCTACCGTTGCACCACCATGGATCTGGTAAACAAATGTTAAATAAATAAAATAAATATAATGCATTGGTTACTCAAGGTATTAGTTCAAGAATTTGAAAATAGTTGTATGCTGAAACAGTTCCACTTCTAAGCTCTACTCTTAATAGGTCTGCAAAATTAAACATCTTTCCTGAGAATATATGAAATCATAAAAAGAGTAAAAATACAGAGTTGATCTTGAGGGACCTACGAAAACTTAAGATATTGGGAGAGTTGCATAATGTTTAAGATGTTCATCTTACAGATGCAAGATGCAGGGTTTGATTTTCAGATGGGATAATCACCTTGGCTTAAAATGGTCCACAAGGGCAATTAGCCTTTTATTAACCTATGGACCTAGCATCTGCTAGGCAACTGACTGTGACCCTCTATTTGCACAGACCGGTGAATGGTACATCAGTATGTCTCACTACAGAGCCACCTATGACTAGGATATTAGACTGCATGGAGGTTTACCTAATGGACATTTGATATGAAGCAAATTGACTCATAGATGTATGTTTGGAACGCCATGCCCTCTTCCTTGAGACCCTGTGAAAACCTAAGCAACTTCAAAAGACTTCTTCACTCTTACCTACTTCTTCATAGAAAATGTAACTGCACTTTTCACCCCTTACCTCCTAGCCTCCCCTCTTCCTACTCTCCAGGCTAATCCTTTCCTTTCCCTTTCTAACCTTTCTTATAGTCCTTCACTATTTAGCAGGAACCTATCCCCCTCCCACCTCATATTCTATGCCTCTCATCCTCTCCTACAAACTCTCACTTTAATATCTTACCAAATAAGTAATCAACACCTTCTCATTCAACAACTCTACCTGCTGCTCTACTGTAAAACTCCATAATGACCGCAATTACTCATGTTTCTCTTAATTATGCTATGTAATTTTGTAATTATTGCTTTTTGTCTTGTAATGTAACTTGCTTCAAGGATCCTTTTCCCCCCAGGGATCCCCATTTCCCCATACTGTAATGAAATGGAAATTTTTGCTATAGTTGTCAATATCTTTAGGTAACTTTTAATGTTTGTATTTCTATATGCTATGTAACTTGTGTTCTGAAGAGCTCTTCTCCCCAGGCCTCCACTGAAAATGGACTCTTGAGCCCAGTGGACCTCCCCGGTAAACAAACTGGAAATAAATAAATAAATAAATGTTTCATGGTGGGTGGCGCCTGTGTTGTGTGTTTGTGAGATTGCTGTCGGTATTTTTTTTTAGGTTACATTTAGGAAACCTTTGAAGTTTAGGTAAGTTATTGTTAAATGCCTCAGCATATGTAGGTCCATGTATTTCATCTGAATCGAGTGTTATTGGTTTAGCCTGCTGCTGTGTGGTACTGACAGCCTGCTTCTTGATTGTAGTGGCTTCTGTTGAGAGCTTTGCCTCTCCAATGACATTATATTACTACATCTCTCACGCATTGTGTCTATTTATTTAAGCAGTAGGTGTTTGTTGGTAAACATGAGACATTGTCTCACAATGTTAGTTTCAACTAATCTGCCTACATGGACAGTTGAAGAGTGCAAATCCATGTTTTCAGATGCTTACTAATGTGGCTAAAGGAAGAAAAGCACCTACAGGGTTTTGGAGTTTTTGCAAATTTATAATCTTATATCAGTAATGTTGTTTATCCATCTTAGTCAGTGTCACCCATGTCTATTTTTGCGTTTAATATTTCACAACATCAATGTCTCAGTGTTTTCTCTATTGAATCCTTTATGTGGCCATAGTATTTGAGTTTCATGTTTACTTTCAGACTTCCCAGTACACAGACTGGCTTTATTTCCTTAAGCATCGACTTTTTTGATCTTCTTTCAGTCCATTGAATTCTCAAAAGACTTTTACAATAATACCTCAGTTCAAAAATATTTTCCAGAGAACAGCCTTACTTAGAGTCCAACTCTATCAGTCATATATTAGTAGGAACCCATGTTTGACTATACTGACCTTTACTGACAGTGGAGTATCTGTGCTCTTTGTAATCTTATCTTATCCATATTTTCCATAGCTTTCCTTCCAAGAAGGAAGTATCTTTTAAATCCATGACTACAGTGTGGTTGTAGTCTTCATCAGCAGACATATCTGAACCCAAGAAAATAAAACCTGTCAATGCCTTCACTTTTTACTCATCTGTTTGAAGAGAATTGGTAGGGCTTGGCAACATAATTCTATTTCCTTATGTTCATAGGTTTTAAATAAGGTAATAACCACCAGGGTCTTTATAAGCCTACCTGTACAAACCAACCCAGTTTTGTCCCAGAGTGCCTTGGGCATCTATTTTGTGGGATATGTTAGTAAGAAGGTAGTTGTGTTACTTGAGGGTAGGTGCGTTAGTTGGGGATTGTTTTGTTTACTGTCAACCTCTGTTCATCAGAAACATGGGGGACAAATTGTGTGTGAATTTAAGATTTCCTAGTCAATGAACAAGGATTCGACTGAATAGGGTCTGTGATGACCTGTGCCTCACATGGATGGGGACCCCATTACATAATGCAGGGATCCCTTGAGACACACATCGGTCTCTTCAGCATGCCTTATTATTTATTTATTTGTTTGTTTGTTTGTTTGTTTATTTATTTATTTGTATTTATTGAGATTTGATTACAGGGAAAATCCGAATGGGTAGAAGGTCATTTTCAAGAAGAAAAGCTCAAAATTGTTACGAAACCTAATTTTACAATCTTCAAAAATAAAATAAAAAACATCTGCAGTTTAAATAATTATAACAAATTAGACATAATATGAAAACATTGGTTAGGAATTGTTATGTTATGTGACAATCATTTCATATTTAGAGAAATTTTAGACAGTTTATAGAGAAATTAAAGGTGAGTTAGTCTAATACAAACAGGAATTTCAATATAAAATGAGAGAAAAACAGGTTTATGGTATACTTGGAGAGAAAATCAGGGAAGAAAATTTTGATAGAAGTAAGGAAGTAAGTGAAGAAGGGAGAATAATGGCTTATAAGGAATGAAAAGGTACTTTCCCACATTTGGCTATAGTTTATGCTGGTTTAGAGCAAGAAGAGAGACAGATTTTAGCTAGGAAGTCTTTCAGAGTGGTTTTGAAAGATGGGAGGGAGGATATTGACCTGATGGATACAGGTAAGGAGTTCTAGGCCTTAGCAACTTTGTACGAGTACAGAAAATGCCCAGCAGATTTGCTAAGTTTGTAGACAGTTAATTATGTCACAAGCAAAGTTCAAGTCCTTGGATCTAGTGTTTTTTGTTCTGTTTGTTTTGCAAGTGTGCAAGAGATCCATCAGAGCTGGGTGTGACGATGCCTATACATGCCAGGCATAGACTGACTCTCATAACCTATAGGAGACTGAATGTACAGAAAGGGCCTTAAGGAAATCTGTGTAGGACAGGGCATTCATACCCTGGATTCTCCTTGTGATGAACCTTTGAGGGTGTTCTGGTTCAGTATATGCTAAAGGGGGCATTGTACTCAATGATGTATCTAATTGTATCATAACTGTTGAGCAGCAAACCATTTCAACCCTCACCTTCATCAACATGTTCTTCAACTGTTTCTCACGTTCAGCTATCAGAATGACATATTCTGCATATATGAGGTTGTTAATGTGTCTCCTAACAATTTTGATTGCAGCATCAGATTCATATAGCCCAGCATTCCATACAATATATTTATCATATAAATTAAGTAGGATAACAATATGTTGTCTTGGCACACTCCTTTTCCAATTTTGAATGTGCTATTATTTGTTTTGAACTGCCACTTCTTGTACTGTATACAGATTCCTCAAGAGACAATTGTGGTGATACAATATCCTCCTTTCTGTAAAAACGTGCTACAGTTTGTTATAGTTTACTAAGTTAAAGGCCTTCCAGTGAGTTAACAAGGTAGAAGTAAACATTTTCTGGAACTCCATTGCCTTCTTTTGTATGTAGTGGATGTTAACAATTTCATATTGGGGTGCCTCTCTCCCTTCTAAAACTAGTTTGTACATCTAGCAGTTCTCTGTCCATGTATTACTGGAGATTGTCTTGCAAGATCTTGAATATTGCTGTGCTTGTATATCAAACAATGGCAAGTTTTTGATAATTTGAAAACCAATTATAAAGTGACATTTTCCAATCTTCTGGCCAATGCTGTGCTTACCAAATGTTAGGGTAAATAACAACAAACAAAGCTTTCGTATTATAAAACAACAAATGAAGCTCTTGCTTCTACAACATTTGACTTCTTTGGTCACCACTGTTTCTCTTGCTTCTACACCGTTTGACTTCTTAGGTCCAATTTTGGCTGCTTAGGTGAATTTTTACTTGTGTATGGCAAATAACAGGCAGAACTGTGACAGTATCATTTTGCAGAATTGTAAACATGTCAGCAGGAGTTCCTTCAGTATCTGCAGCATGGTTATTAACAAAGGGTTTTAGAGCTCATTTAACTTCACTTTCCTGGATGTCTAGTTGTAGATAGGAGAACATATCATTGTATGCATCACTGATGCAAGGGCTGTTCTACAGTTATTTTATTTATTCCTGCCACCTTTTTTTACTATCTTCTTCATCATCAAGGTCTTTCTCCATCATTGCCTTTTATCATACCTGGAATTCCTTTATATTGTCAATATTCTTGAAGAGAGCTCTGCTCCTTCCCATTATATTATATTATATTGCTCATTTATTTAAAAATGCATGATTTCTTCTTGCGATTGTCTATAGCTCTGTATTCAGTTTGGCATAATTTTTCCTTTCTCCATTGCCATTTGCTCTCCTTCTCTTCTCTGCAACTTGTAAAGCCTCCATAGGCATCCACTTTCCTTCTTGATCTTCTTTCTGTTTGGAATATTTTTTCATTGCCTTCTCTGAGACAATATCATAAAATTCTGTACATATTTATCTAGCGTCTCTATCCACCAGGTCTAAATGCCTAAAATCTGGTTTTACCCCCACTTCATATTTATTTGGAATATCATTGAGCTTACATTTAATTGACTTGGAGTTTTTCTTGTTTTCTTTAATTAATTTCTAAACTTTGCAATTAGAAGCTAATGGTTTGAGCCACAACCAACTGCAGGTCATGTTTTTCCTGAGCGTATAAAAATATTTTTTTCTTACATATTTAATGATTTGAGTATTGACAATCTGTTGGTGTCCCTTTGTAAAGCAATTTTTGTAGAGAGTTGAAAGAGTGTTTACTATAACCACTGTATCTTGGCTGAATTCTTTTAGTCTATGTCTCACTTCATTTCATACTTCAAGGCCAGACTAGCTCATTACTATAGGTGCTCTTTAACAACCAACTTTATCATTGCAGTGACCTATAATGAATGTTTCTTTGTTTGTTTTTTTTTTTTTTTTTTGGTGCCGCAGATCTTGAAATGGTCAACTTCTTTGTCCTTGGTTTGCAGTTTGTATCATAAAATTGTTCATCTTCATCTTTCGGTAAGACATTAAACTAAGCCTCCATCTGCCTGAGTTGGTGGCATACTTCTCAACTTCTTAGAGTAAGAAATCTGGACAAAGCCATAAATAAAAGTGGGACAAAAGCCCCAAATATGGACACTTTTTAAATATTGCTCTTACAAACTTAGAAAATTGATAGAATAACAGATTTTGCATTAGCATGAATTTTCTAAAGGATATGAAGTCAGAAACACAAATGTTTGTCATTATTTTCTTAATTCCATCTTTAATGATTTACCACTAACTTGCCAGAAAAAAAACACACTTTTATGAAAAACAGAAAAAGTTATGAGACCAAAATCTGGGCATTCTGTGAAAATCTGTACAGTTGACCGGTATGGTTGGTGATAGCTCAGGTGGATGTAAAAGATTCCATGGCACCCATCAAAAAGACTTGGGGAAGTTTCCTAGGGCTTTGGCCAAATTTCCCATAGTAGTAGAAACACCACCTTTGGTATCTCTGAAAAGAGGCCATTAGTCAAGCGGGACTAACCAGATCCACAACGGATAAATTAACAATAATGTTGAATGGCTTGCCTTGTAGTCTGATTGAGATTGTCATTTTTTTTTTCAATTTGAACTTGACAACTGCTTTTGAAACCTTTTTATTAACTATGAGGGCTACTCTATTACTTCTGAAACATTTTTTTATCCACATTAGAGATCTGATAATTATCTAATTTAAAATTAACATTCCAGTCTGTTTTAGTTCACTAATTCCTAAGATATCAGTGTAACACAGCATATCCTGAAGCACATCAAGCATGCCTTCATCTGTAGTTCTTACATTCCAAGTTCCAATGTTATATAGTTTTCACAGCATCAGACTTTCCTCTTGTCTCTGGGCATTTCAGCTGATGGACATCCTTCTGGCTTTAATCTGCATTATGGACTCTAGCACTTTTCATCTGCTCTTCACCAGTAACATAACAAACACCTTCATCCATGAGGTTTTTTTCTTCTGGTGTCATTTCAACATATCTCTGGTTGCTTTTGCCCACATGGTTTTCTGGAATAATACTGAAACTTGACTTAAACCCAACATAAATTACTCTGAAGTTACAACTCTCAGCTATGATATAAAGAGGAAAGGTTGATGGTATTGTTTTAATCTTCTTCTTCTGTTTTGGCTGTTCCCATTAGGGTTTTCCACAGCAGATAGGTTCATAGATTAGTACTAAGCTAACAGTCCTTGTGGGCCATTTTAAGCCTAGCCAATTACCACATGTGAGAATCAAACCCTGCATCTTGTGTCTATAAGGTAAGCACCTTAACCATTAGGCCAACCTCTCACCCCGAACGGTTGCAATGGGGATTGAACCCAGGACCTTCTGCTTATAAAGCAGGCACGATAACCATTACACTACAGAACCTACTCACCTGTTCCCTGATCATCTGTTTCCATTTCTTCCTGTCCTCTGCATATTGCTCTGTCAATATTTCCCAAGAAATACCTTATTTCTACCTACAACAAACCCATACCAAAATTCAGTTTAGCAGAACTTTTTATTACTTTCCTGAAATTAAATAATTATAAACAAATATGTATTACTGTTCTTTACATTCCTCCTGGCAATAATACAGGTATACTGGAAGATATCCTACACTGGATATCCATAACAATTCCACAAGAAAAATACTACTATGTGATATGAATGTCATTTGACTGGACATAACTTTTGACTCCCTACATCTATAATTCACACATTATAGCAAGACATCAAAATCCCTATTAGACTGGATCTTAGTATCAGACCTTAACAAATACACTATCTCAGGTACAATGTCTGACTGTCTCAGTGATCATATCCCAATCTATAAAACAAGACTTCTCCCACATCCACTTAAACAGCAGAGTTGTAAAACAACATACAACCTTTTCAAGCTTAACACAGAACTGTTCATTACAACCCTATCATTTATTAACTGGAACTTCCTAAAATTCATTGCCTTAGATGATGCTGTAAATTAATTCAGTGCAACTTTCATGAATATCTGAAATAGCCTTGCACCTCCTAAAAGGAAGATAATAAAAATAATGCAATATTGCTATCCAAAAAGAGTATTAGCTAATACAGGACAGAGGAAAAGCATGGAAAAAATTGCAAAAATATAAAACACTACAAAATCTTGAAAACTTCA
The DNA here is from genome assembly GCF_019279795.1 of Protopterus annectens. Classification (NCBI taxonomy): domain Eukaryota; kingdom Metazoa; phylum Chordata; order Ceratodontiformes; family Protopteridae; genus Protopterus; species Protopterus annectens. Next base: position 154,901,626 of record NC_056727.1, on the reverse strand, counting down.
GAATGCTTTGCAATCATACTAAAAATCATATAAATGGAGACCAAGAAACAATACTATATTATCTTTCAGAATAATAGTAAACACAACCCTAAAAGAATTCTGGGCATCCATTAAAGAAATCTTGCATCCTGGGCATAAATTAAAATGTACCCAGTCTCCCAATAACTCATCACTCAGAAGTGCAATACAATTCAACTCTTATTTCATAGATAGTATAGCATCTACAACCAAAGATTCCCCACCATCTAATCCTAACCCTATCCAACAGCCACATATCACCACATCCACTTTCACCTTCAAACCTGTGCCCACATCCTTTATAAAACTACTCTTCAACAAACTCAAACTATGCTCTACTTCAATTGATGACCTTCCAAGTGAGTACATTAAAATGGCAGTTGATAATTGCCTACCCTGTCTCAATCATTATAAACAGATCAGTTCAGGAATCCCACCTCCCCTGCTCTGTAAAAAGTCATGCGTTATCTCTCTGAACAAAGGAGGAAATTCAACAGGCATTACTAACTTTAGACCTATAGCAATTGCATCCCCCCTCTCCAATATACCTGAAAAATCTATTCAAACACATTTGCTGAACAATCTTCTGCAGGCTGAACACCTATCTCTCACACACATGGTTTCCATCCTTCCTATGGTACTAACACTACACTTCTAATATACATAGATACTGTCAATAAAGCTAGCTATAATGGCACACTAGTCTCTTTGTTATTTCTAGACTTGTTTAAAGCTTTCATCACAGTTTGTCATAGTAAACTTCTGCTTCAAATGTCCTCATTAGGTCTCTGTCAGTCCACCCGTCTATGGTCTAAAAGCTACCTACCCAATAGTCAGTAAAATGGCACTCCACCCTCTCTCCATACCTCCCAGTGACCACTGGTGAATCACAAGACTCTATTCTTGGCACCCTCCTCTTTAACATTCAAACCAACACCTTCCACACATCCACATGACAGGCCTCCCTAATACAGTACATAGATGACTCCAAAGTCATTTCCACATCTGACAATATGGCACACCTCCAAAAACTTCCTCAGGAAGCTTTAACCACAACTGAAACATGACTTTGTAACTCACAACTTGTGCTCAACCTTAAAAAACAAACTACTATTTTTTCCTCCAACCTCTCTCTCATGAAAAGTTAAAATTTAAAATGCTCTTTCTTGATTATACAAACATTGAAGTCAGTTCTCATAACAAATTATTAGGGACAATAGTGGATGATAATCTTAAATTCGACCTGCATATACAAATTTGCATAAGAAAACTCATCAGAAACTAGGGATGCTTTATAGAGCCAAAAGCTTTCTCAGCGATACAACTAAAGTTACACTTGCCACTACTTATATCCTCACTACATGTCTTTATGGCATTCCCATCCTGACTAACCTTCAGGCATCACAAAAATCAAAACCTGAAAAATGCTATAGCAAAGTTGCTAAATTTGCAGCAAATACTCCTTTCAGATCCCACCATGGTCTTCTTCTTCTTCTTTTGGCTTTTTCCCGGTTAGGGGTCATCCCACCATGGTATTGCACTAAAAAGCCTAAATTAGTTAAAACTATACCATCAGTTGAAATATACATAGGTTCTTACCACCTATAAAATTATCCAGAATCCATCTGCTTGTCCAGCACTAAACAACATTCTACAAAACTATGTTCTGTCTGTCTACAAGCCTATCAAATCTGCCTGGCATTGTCTGTACTCATACAGTGTTGCTAAGGCCTTAAGCTCCTCATTGCTCTTCATCAGGCCAATGCCCTCTCTGCCATCCCTTCAAAACCATTCTGAAAGACTTCTTGGCCAAAAGTTGCCTCTGTTTTTGCTCAGCACCAGGATAATTACATCCCTAAATATGAACAAATACCTTTTCATACCTTAAATCTCCTTAATTTCCCCTCCTCACTCACTTCCTTACTTTCCCCTCCTCACTCACTTCCTTAATTTCCCCTCCTCACTCACTTCCTTACTTTCTCCTCCTCACTCACTTCCTTACTTTCCCCTCATCACTCACTTCCTTCTATCAATTTCTGTCCCCTGGATTTATCTCTAAATATACCATAAGCCTGCTTTCTCTCACTTCATATTGCAATTTATGTTTGTATTATACTAACTTACCTTTAATTTCTCTAATTGTTAAATCATTGTTGTATAATTTGTATTGATTCTTAATCAATGTTTTCATATTATGTCTAGTATGTTAAAATTATTTAAACTATAGTTGTTTTTATATTATTTTTAAAGACTGTAGAATTATTGTTCTTAAAATGTTTTGTAATACTTTGAAGCTTTTCTCCCCAGGCCTCTACTGAAAATGGGCTCCTACCCAGTTAGACTTTCCCAGTAATCAAATGCCAATAAATAAATAAAACTAATACTGTATTTGCTTGCCATTACCTTTTTCAATGGACTTTATATAATCCGATCTCTGTTATTACCTACCTGTCTTGGGTGGCTATACATGGTATACTTCATAACTTCCCTGAGATGCACACAACAGTAGGTTTAATAGTCCAGAAATTTTCCCTGGTACTAAACTGAAAATGGAGCTTTCCATCTGGACATTAGGAAATGTATATAAATAAAACAAAACAATACTATCTGAATTACAATAAAAAAGTGGCATATTTTGATAACTGTAACATGCAATTCTAAAATTTAGATTCTCTGAATAAGATACCTGTTATATTTTATTGGAATAACTTAAATATATACATACAAAATATGTCTATAACAGAATGCAAAATATATAGTACTTGTCCGGATTCAGAATAGATACAATCTTATGTATTTATTAATGTGTTAATTTTCTTGCAGTGATTTGTTGTTAGCATTTATCAGTTGTGTAAGCTTATATAATGCTTTCGAATGCACATCTGATACAAAGAATCTGTTCAGTATAGCCACAGTGTTCCAGCGATGGCAGGACAGACATCTACACAAAAATAATACAGGCTCATATTTGCCTTTTAATACTCCTCTAGACTTGGGCTGGAGCAAATGGAAAGCAATGTCACTGTTACACAGAGAATAATCAACACTAATCTATTTAACAATATGGGACCAGAAATCACATCCTGTGTTATATTACCTATATAGTTATATGAATGACTGTTGCACATAATGAGAATTCTGATTTTGGAGGAATACAAACAGTTAAACATTATGGTTTATTTGCACAATGTGGCATACTATTTCACTGCATCTGTAATCAGCTTTTTATACAAAACATAATAGCATAGCTGAATGCCATATGAACATGACATCATTTTTACATCAACAGCTGGGTACAGGACTGGTCTACAAAGTCTAAAGGATTTATGGAGCAATTATGCTTTTATATTAGCACTGCAAGGTAAGTATAAACCAATTTTATATCTGTTTTATATGATTTTGTTGTTCCTAAGGAAGCACAGAAGACTGTTTTCTGAACAATTTGTTTCTAGCTAAGTACAACTTAGAACGATTGTTTCCTTTTGTTAGTCATTGAACAGGTTGTATAGTAATTTAGGGGGCTTCTAAAAATAATTGGTCCAATTTGCTTGCTCTGATGTGTGTAGAGGAGTACCTCATGCAGTATCCCATTCACAGTTTAGTGAACAGATGTCATTTATTATGGCCAATTGCTTCAGGAACATGAGTAGCCATAATCTGTGAGTTGATGTGGTGTGCACTTAGTAATGAAATAATCAGATTACTGTAATGGTGTTATACTGGAAGCCTGTATAATGAATTAGGAAATTTAAGCTGCATTGTAGTGGTATTGTACTACAAACTTGAATGATGAATGAGTATTCAGTTCCATTTATATAATATCCATCAAAGTTTAACAATACAAATGAGTGTTCTGACATTATTTTCAAAGTGGAAGCATACTGCACATTGTAATCTCTGAGCATTATTTAGCCAATGTATTTGATTTTATCCATAGTTCTATTGAAAATTATCCCCACTCCTCAGCTTTGATTCTGTTTAAAAATCAATAAATCGACAAACGTGTTCTTCCCCTTTCCTCTAACATACAAAACATACTCGTGCATAATCAAAAATATCTTTGCTAATGTTGAGATGTGTAGCTCTTCTAATCCCCCTATGTTCTTCCCCAAATGCACGCCCTCCGAAGCTGTCTGTAAATAAGTGGGGAGTATTGATCAGTAATATCATTTACAGTGGCGACAATGGGAAATTTGTAACCAAAGCAAGGAATCTAGGGGAAATTCTGATAACCAGCTCACCCTTAAGGATCAGGAATCTGCCATTTTTAAGTACTGTTGCTTCTGTTTGAAAAACATTTCCGTAATTTAGCCATCTTCAGACATTCCAGTAGTGGTACAGCCCTTAGTGTGCTCCAGGCTGGAGTATTGCTGTGCCCATTATCAGGGGATCTGGGACGCAGAAACTTACTGTCTGTAGCTTGTGCAGATCTCTGCAGCTCATATATTAACAGGACTATGCCAATAACTCCACTTTATGCCAGTTTTATGCAGTGTGCATTGGCCGTTAATGATCCTCTCCTGGTTTATTTAGCCATTTGTATTTGTGTCCCTTGTACTTTAAACAGTTGCTTGCCTAGTAATGGCCTGTCTAACACTCTTCTGTCCTGGGTTTGTTAGAGGTTCCCATGGGCTTTGCTCAATTCTTCAAGCATGTGTGCTTTACTTTTTCATGGCTAGTTTCTTTGAAGCTTTTACCTGGCTGGTTGAGAATGTCCCCATAATATTTGCGTTTGCCTACAATGCATAATTTTAGTAACTTTACTTTCTACTTTTGCCTTCAGCAACTCATAATTATTATTGTCCACATCTATACTGTTATGATTTTGTAATAGTGCTCACACCTAAATAAACTTGAATTTGAATTTTATGAATTTCTCTTGATGATCTAAGACAACTTTTATGTAGGTCTTTGCATTATTTTAAGTGTCTACCAGTCACAGTGAGTGCTAAACTGCTGCTGTCGTCTCTTATTATAGCAATACTCCATGGCTAGGTGTGGGTAATGCTGAATTTACCAATGGTTGGTGTGGTTTGGTTATGAGGCTGAAGCCCAAGTGACCAAACAAAGCCAATCATGGGTAAATCCAGCATTACCCACACCCAGCCATGGGTTATTACTATTATACAATGACATTATTTAAGAATGAAATTACTTCCTTTTCTTACATAATGTCTTTGTATAACAGCACCATGGTGTTTTTCCCCACTGTTTCCAGATTCTGCCCTTTGATGATATACTGTGCACATGTATGGGACTTATGTTCCCATGCTTACGTAGTACATCAGTGCTTTAGAAAGCAAGCAATGGAGAAAGGATGATCTCCACTGATATTTTTTTTTTTGTTTTTACTGAAAGAAAATTTTAACCTCCGGACAATGAGATATGACAGAGACAGGGTAAAAATACAAGGAAAATCAGGCATCTTTCATTAGTTTTGCAGAATGTACCAGACTTTCCTTGTATTTTCTCTGCTCTCATATGTACCTCTCAACCTCTTGTTTCAAGAAATGTGGACAAAGCATAAATAAAGGAGGGGGCTGATTTTTAATGTTGCTCTTCTTTCTGTGTTACAGTGTTTAAAGAATTATGCCTATAAGGAGTGTTTTGTGTAGTATAATTTACAAAATTGATAAAATATATAAATGCATGTTATAAATGATGATATAAACCTTATATATAAGCCATTTCAAAGAGTTCAGAAAAAAATAATGTGAAATGTTTGTAATTAAGTAATTAAGTAATGAGACTGAAATTGGTTATCTGTGATCAGTGCTCTTTCTCAGTTAACAAATGGAAATAAATAAATAAATAAACCCAGTTAACTAATGCAAATAAATAGATAAATAAATGTTTATTATACTTTCCTCTCTTTTTATGTAAGGTATTGCTTGTGACCCAGGTCATAGCTGCGAAGGACCTTTGGTTCACTTCAACTAGCTAGTAATCAAATAAATAAATAAATGAGTGACTAAAGTATATAAGGAAATAAAGTAAAATAAAATGTCAACATGAGGTAATGGCCCTCACTCTCCCTGAAGCCCACTAAATCATAACTTGGTAACCAAATCTATAAAATAAAATAAAATTAAATAATTATGCATAATCATAAGCTGCATCAAAAGTATGCAAAGTTACCTTAGTATATAATGTAATAACAAGTAACACTGTACTGCGGCACACCATTTGCATGCTTTTAGTTGTATAATTTGACATTCTGTACTAAAAGATTCTACACTAAAGCATCCTTGTAGGATAGTGAAATTACAGTAGTGGAGTGAATGTTTTGAATATACCTGTGGCCCTTAGAGCTACTTTTGTCTGGATGTTTGTGCTCCTGACAGAGTCACACTTAGCAAACTGGTATAAGAAGAAGTACCGGATGTCCCCTGAAAAAAAGACCCTCATGACAATGTCTTCAAAGAATGCAACAGTAGTGGAATAAGAAAACTGTGATACTGGGGTGCATACATAAAGCTGGGGGTTGTATTCCATAAAGTTCATGAAACTCAGGATTGTGCTGAGTTCCATGTAAGATTTGCGGTTAACCAAGTAATACACCAATATGCCCCTGTGCGTACAGAATAGCTCATTGCAAGACAGAGATAACCAGTGACATCAGCGCAACCACAATCCATCATGTAAAATCTATACTCCAGGAAAACACGTTCATAAAATAATATATGTATGTACATTACCAGTGCACATCTACAGAACGTATAATAGCCCAATGAATCTTTAAGTAATACATGGAAAGTAGTAAGAAGGCAAATGTGTATCAGCTGTTATGTCTGGAAAGTGGCAAATATCTGCAAACAGTTATGGGTATCATCGTAGTAAGTAGATGGATATATATGAATACACCCATGACAATTTGTGGAATCTGATGTAATCCACAAAATTTCCAATAAAAAATTGAATTAGGTAAGGTGAAGGACAATCATAGCTTCATCACCATGGCTAGCAGTAACTAACAATGGGTCCAGGGCACATGTGGGGAACACAAATAATGCACACACCAAGGGTGCAGGATTACAGAAAAGCAGATTTGGGGTGCAGGTGAAGGAGGTACACAAAATAGATATGTTAGAATAGGAAGTTCAGAGGGAGAGGCAGAAGGGCATGGGTATTTTTTTTTTTTTGTTTGGTGGGAATGGACCCCATTTTTGTTTTTTGGAAAATAGATGGAATAGAAAGGACAGGGAAAAGGAGGTGTGCAAATGAGCAGGTATAAACATATAACAAATATCACAAGTCATGATAGGCAAAGGAAGGGAATACACATAAAGGAGAGGTAGGGTAGACAGACAGCACACATATACACAATACAACATGGGTGAAGGAAAAATGACAAACAGGGTAAAGATGCATACCAGACATGGTGCAATGCAAAACTACATAGGTACCAATGAACAATTCATTGGTGAAATGGTGTAAACTGTGTGACAGTTATACTAGAATGAGTATGACAGGTGGTAGGTGTGTGTTGGAGAACACTAAATGGAGAGTGCCGTCATTTCTGTACACAGTGGATATTAAATCCAGTCCTCAACTAGGCTGTCAGCAGTGCAAGTGTAAACCATGCAACAGCAAGGATGAGAAAGTGTATTTAAGGAAATGCAGAAGCAGACAAGTGGAAAGCAGACTAGAACCTCCAACCCTGCATACAAAAGACAAACAACTAAGCATAGTGCAGTACCACAGCATAATAAATAAATAAGTATACACACCACAAACGCAAGAGAAATGGTATTCATGTGGCAAAGACACAATGCAGATGTGTGACATGCAGTGGCAATTGCATAAGCCAAAAATGAAAGTAGACTTATAACATGTACTGATACCAATGACCTGGAATATTAAGCAAATGGTGATACATATATGATTAAAGAAAGCTAAGGAATGCAAGCGTGTGCATAGACAGGAAGCATATAAATCACTGAGTAATGCACAGTGCACAAGTACAACATAAACACTGGTGGAATCTACTCAGTTACCACCACCTTATGTGCATATGCTTTGCATGCGTATGATACACATCATGGTGGCACAAGGGCATATCATACTAGTACACCTACATTACAATGCTGAAATATTACAGTAAGGAAAACATAAACATAACATATGCTATATATATGTGAAACATGTAGATCAAAGCTATAAGGAAAAAGGGAGATGGATAACATAGGCCCATATCAGTGAGGAAATGCCAGCAAGAGAAAGTAGACACAAAATACAGCAGGACAACCATAGTTAAGGAAATACATTGCATACATACATGCGTCCAAAACAAAAGATGGACTGCAAGTCCTTTTAAGGTACGTTGAAACAAACAGCCAATGTCTGACACATGTGCATAGTACATTGGGGATGGCTATAAACATGTCTGTGTACAAATGACACAGGCAACCCAGTAATCTGCAACAGTTAAACAGCAAATGACATGGGTACACAGCAAAAGTAGTTTTGAGTGTAACATACCCATATGTATAATAAAACATGTGGTGCAATCTCTGTTATTGATATAAATGTCAGTGTACACTTGTAGGACTGATCAAAGGAAGTCCTGTGTACACAAGTACAGCACAACAAAATGTAATAAGTACAGTTACATATTACAAAGGCTGATGTGTGTTGATCATATTATGGTCATACACATGTACATCCATGTAAATCAGTGCATATGTACTTCAAATGCATAGACATGGTGGACATACATGTCACCTCGTGTATAAATGTCCTAATATAAGCTATGTTCAAAAGGACAGACTAATGCAATAAGCATGATACAGACAAAAAAGGTAGTCATGAATGATGCTAACCATAGCATCACCTCTGAATATTCACCAAGGGACCAGTGAATGTTATTGCACTATGTAAAGAATACATATTCATATGTACCTATTATAGTACTGTAAGCAATATAGCACAATAATTGCCAGAACATGGCACATGCAAGGTCATTGTGCCAGTGGGACAGCATGACCCAACAATGTTACATAAGTCACAAAATCAAGGACATGTCCGGTTGTTGAACAGACACAAGACAGCAACTATCAATACACAAATGGATGCAATACATTAACATGGATAACATGCAAATAAAGACACTTGACTGACCTCACTGTTGTATGTGAGAAGAATGACAATGATGTAGCATGTGAGCTGCTGTCATCCTTCATAAGTATATACAAGAACAACACAAGCACAACAGTTGTGTCCCACTCGCATTATACTGACTGCAACAGTCATATCTGTCCAGAGTATATTGAACATAACAATATTATGCTACACTTCATGCACAGGACTACACACACACACACATCCACACATGCCTATATGGAGCAACGTATGCAGTAATGACAGTATGTAATGACAATGTAAATAATAATGGTAATTCATGTGTTATTTGGTAATGTTTGTCATACTACAGCAGCAAGATAAGACCACATATGACATGATATGTGCAGTGTATATTATGATATATGATGGAAAAGCATTACAGCAATATGGTATGTCTGTATAGTTTCGCCTAGGCCATAAAACTGTGAATATTAAAAACACCATGGTGGCTGCATTCCAAACATGGATCACACAGACAATACTTACATTCCTGTGGGACCACCCTGTTAGGATTGAACATCACAAAAAATCTCTCTGGCAGTCTCCCAGAAGGAGTAACCCTTGGCCTGTGGCATGTCCTGAAAGAAGTTACCCATCATGTCTCTCATCTGCATCTCCCAGAAGGAGTCACCCTTGGCCTGTGCCATGACCTGGAAGAAGTTACCCTTCATGTCCCTCATCTGCATATGGAAGGCATGGAAAGAATCTGTCATTATGTCTCATATCTGGTCCCAAATATTGTCTGCCTAGCATGGTGGAGGACATCCCCATCATGGTCATCATCCTGTTCCATGGGGTATGACTCAACTGACAATGACCTGGCATGTCTTTATCATCCAATTAATGAATCAGCACAAGTCCCACAGTCTGTTAAATTTCAACACAGGAACCAAACATTAACCATACATACATAATAGGCATTAGCCTAAAAATGATGAATAAATGAAAAAAAAAACCATACAAAACGTACACAATCTATATGTTGTAACTGTTATGTAAATGATGTTATTCTATTGTCTAACTTTATTCAGCCGTAACACCATATGGTGTGCAATGTACATGACAGTCCTATGCAAAACATGTCTGAAATAAAACACAATCATTGATAAGCATGCACATAAATGCATATGCCAGTTAAAATGCATTTCCATTACGTATGTATATAGGCAGACATCATATACATGTTGTGACCCTGTACCATGTTTTGACATGAAAGGTCTGTTATGAAATAAGACATTAGTCATATGCATAAGTATACTGTAACAAATTAGAGATTACACAATGCACAATAAATGCCACTGAAGCATTATGAAGATCCTGGAAAGGAAGTCATTCTCACAATATGTATTGTAATACACATGGCAAGTTGTCCTATATTGCCATGCCTGTTTACTGTTTCACAGTATGTATTGACGTGTCACATATTGAAATCAACCTTAAAGGCAGACATCTGGAACAGCTATTACTGTATTGTCAGATGTGCGCCAACATAACTGTAAAGAGATCATATGATATGTAAGTCACAACAGCAAATGATGTGGAGGAAGATGTGTAATATTTGCCCAATTTACATCACAGTATGGTGCATTTGTTGAGACATCAATGGTCACCTTATCTTGCTCATAAAGTGTGTTTATATGTTGTATAACAAAAGAAGCAAAGGTGTACCTTTGACAAGTATAACATTATGATTATGCAATATTCTAAATGTCATAATATTCATAAACTGATGATATAAATAGAAGGCCATGAATGGGTCAACATGCCCATCATATGTTGTTATTAATTTATTCTGGTACATTACACAATATGCAGTAGTTTATTAGACATAGTTCTATTGTTACTTATAGATGTACTGATGTATCAACCTTTATTAGGAATGCAAAAAACACATATGTGCACATCATATGGACATATACATATTTCGGATCCCTATCACAACACCGACACGCCACAAACCCGACACTCAAAACAACGACACCAAGACACCGAAAACGCACAAAACCAACAACTCACAAAACCGAACACCATAACACCGACACCCAAAACACCGACACACAAAACGTAAACTACACATTACACACAACTATACATGCACTAACCCTAACCCAAACCCTAACCCTAAGGTCCGACACTACCGCACACTTACCCTACCCGCACCCTAACCCTAACTTACTTAACCCGCCACTACACCTAAAGTCCATCACTATCGCACACTTATCTTACCTGCACCCTAAGTCCGACACTACCGCACACTCACCTTTCCCGCACCCTAACCCTAAATCCCACACTATCTCACACTTACCTGTCTGCACCCTAATGCTAAATCCCTCACTATCGTACACTTACCTGTCCACTCCCTAACGCTAAATCCCTCACTATCACACACTTACCTGTCCGCTCCCTAACGTTAAATTCCTCACTATCGCACACTTACCGACTTGTGCTCACACGTTGCCCATGTCGGTGTTTCGGCTGTCGGGATTTCACCTTGTCGATCATCTGTCTCGTCGGTCTTCTCGAGTCGGTCTTCTTAGCATCGGTGTTTCGGCGTGTCGATGAACTCAAGGGGACCCATATATCATACCACTCAAACATGCAGTACTGACATCAGGATTATTTCCAAAAGTTGTTGTCCACTGCAAGTTAACTCTAACAGTAAAGATTTAAGAACATTGCACATGGCATAAGCATATTGTCTAACAGGCTTACATCAATATCAGTCAGTCTGTGAGATTCATTTTTTAAAAAAAAAATCACCCCTATATGTGCCTCACACATTTATGTTGAGGTTTCAATATAATGTATAGAGTTCCAGTATAAATAATAATTATATGCCAATAAAGTGTCATGTTTATGTACCATGTTTAAAAATATGTGTGTAAAAATATATGCAAGACTAACAATCAATGATACACTTAAAATACATATGCAAATGAAATGAACAGTGCGATGTGGGTAATGGGTGACATTACAACATTATATTATTGGAATGGAATTTGAAAGCGTACAAACACATGCACACAGCGACAGCATGTAATGTCTAGAAATTATGTATATGACATGCATACGTACCTGTCCCTCAACAAATGTATCACTGTTACTGCCTATGATTGCTTTATGCTTACATAATATACTTAAGACAGTTAAAACAATGTAATAATGATCATGAATATACTATGCAACACCTCAGGCATATGACAAAAGTAGGACTGGCTTGTGACAGAACAATAACAGGATACGGTGCAGTTATACAGCAAGAGTAGTGGAACTCAAGAAGTACATAGGTTCATAGTTCATAGGCTGGTACTAGGCTATCGGCCCTAGGACCTATACAAGCCTAGCCATAAGAATTCCCTGGATATTTCTTCCCACAATATTTAATTCCCTGGAACCCTGTCTAGCAGGGCAACTGACATGATCCCCGGAGTGAATTTCCTATCTCTCATCCAATCATCAAGGTTCCTTTTGAAGAGGGCCAAGGAGGTGCTCTGCTTGACATGTATGGGCAGTCTATTCCAGAGTATGGGGAGTCTCTGGGTCAGGAACCTATCACTCCAACATGTTTTGTTCATTGTGATGACAAAGTGTAGATGCCTAGAACATGTGGCTCTGAGGGATTGGGATGTCTTTAAGTGGAGCATGTCCAACAGCTCATTGTTTGACATGGCCTTGTATGTTAAGCAGAGATCGCCTCTGAGTAGACGATATGCCACAGAGTATAGCTGAAGTTTTTTTAGATGGTCAGCATAGGGCATCTGCTTTAGGCCTGTGATTCTTTTAGTGAGGTATTTCTGCGGCCTTTCCAGCTGTTTCAGATGTCTTGTGAGGTACATAACAAATGGGGCGTTGTACTCTATAATGAGTCTAATGAGGGACGAGTACATTGGGACAATGACCTCCTTTTTTCTGGATGAAAAGCCCTTAGTGATGAGGTGTGCCACATAGAAGGATTTCCTGACTGTTGTGGCAATGTGGTTATCGAAGGTGAGACCACTGTTCACCTGTGTCCCTAAGTCTCTCATCACACTTTCGGTGTTTAGTATACTGCCACCTATGTGGTAATTCATGGGTCCATAGTTTTTCCAAAGTGGATAACTATACATTTCTTGGCATTAAGCTTGAGCCCATGGCTCTGACACCATGCATCTGTTTCTGTAAGGCCCTTTTGTAGAATATCCACATCATTTCAGATACAATAATGGTTCCCAGTTTGCAGTCATCTGCAAACTTTGTTAGCCAGAGTCCCTTAGTGTTGGCCTGTACTTCAGATAAGTAGATGACAAATAAGAGCGGTCCCAGGACTAAACCCTGAGGTACTCCAGTTGTGACTCGTCTGGAGCTGGATCTGGAGCCAGCCTTTTTTACACTCTGGGTTCTGTCAGTAAGCCAGTTGGCAACCCATCGAGTGATGTAGGGATTTATACCAAGCTTAGTATGTTTATCTATGATTCCAGAGTGGGGGATGGTGTTGAAGGCCTTGGCAAGGTCCAGATAGGCTGTGTGGACCACCTTACCCTCGTCCACAGCTCTGGAGACTGATTCGAAGAAGTTAATCAGGCTCAGGAGAAAAGATCGGCCCTTTACGAACCCAAACTGGGCAGGGTCCAGTGTTTGAAGGTTGCCAATGTCTTTGTTTACAAGTTCCATGATAATTTGTTCCATGCCCTTGCAGATCAGGCTCATCAGACTGATGGGACGGTAGTTCCCGGGATCCAAGGTGGATCCCCCTTGTGGAGTGGGATAACTGTAGCTGTGCACCACTCAGTGGGCATGAAGCCTGAGGTGAGGCTATGATTAAACATGACACTTAGGTGAGGTGCCAGTTCATTTTGTAGTTCATGTAGTACATAGCCAGGGATATCATCTGGTCCCATGGATGCTGTATTCTTAGCTTTATAGCGTGTGGTTTCTACCTGTATGGCTGTTATTACCAGAATTTGGCAATCTTTTGGTATTGAGATGGGCCCTTTAGTGGGTGAGAGTGGGGTAAAGTTGGCACTAAATCGATCTGCTAGGATATTGGCAATATCCTTGGGATCAGTATATTTAATGCCATTCTGTTGTAGCTCAGAGCATATCTGAGCATTGCCATTAAGATTCCTGACATAACTATAGAATGCCTTGTGGTTGTCTTTGGAATCTTTTGCAATTTTATTTTCATAACTAGCTTTGGAGGATTTTATGAGGGATCTCGCTTCTTACTGAGGCTGGCAAGGGAGTTTTTTGCATCCTGGGATTTTCCTCTTTTCTGCAACAGTTTCTTTCTTCTGTTGTATAGTTTGTTTATGGCAGGAGACCACCAGATTGGCTTCCTTTTTTTGGAGAAGAGCATCTTGGTTCTATTTGGGATGGCACGATTCATGCACAAGTGGATGTGCTTGTACAGTGCCTTAGTGTAGGATTCAGCAGTCGAACGTTCAGCTCCCATCTGTGTGGGTGTCATGAAGTTTGTCACTTCTGACTTGAGTAGCATGAAGTTGGCTTTGGAGAAGTTTTTTATGGAGGTTTCCTTACTGGGAGGTGGGGGTGGGATGTCGATGTCAAGGGTGATTTGCTTATGGTCAGACCTGACTAATGATGGGGTGACCACTGGTGTGGAGCATCTATCTCCCATGTTGGTAATGACCAGGTCTATGATATTGGAGCCCCTGGTGGGACAATGGATTAGTTGATCCAGGGCATTGGAATTTATGAATTCCAAAAACTGTTGAGAAAAGGTGTTGGTACACGAGTAGTTTTCCCAGTTAATGGCAGTGTAGTTTAAATCACACAGTATTAGGGTGTTTGGTTGTATCTTAATATTTTCCAGTATGTTTAGAAAGGTGCAGTGAGAATCTTGGGGCATGGTGGAGGATCTGTAGCAAGCTACAATTTGGATTGCAGTCTTACCTAGTGTTAGTTGCACTTAGAGAATTTCAGATGCATTGTGTTGGGCAACTACCTGGAGGTGTGGAGATTCTTGGTGAATATGGACACTCCTTCACCTTTAATGTTTCGGTCTTGGTTTGGTGGCCGAAATGTGTGGTAAGAGTTGTAGCCTGGTATTGCAGGGGTGCTCTCTGGAGCCTTGAACCAGGTCTCAGTTACTGCACAGATATTGATATTCTCCATTTTTAGGAATGCTACTAAAGGTCTATCAACAGCATTAAGAATGTTGAGTCTGCAGACACCCATTTAATAATAGAATAGGCAGGCAATGGACAATTCAACAAGAACTAATACCATACATACATTTGCTACTGCCTGCTGTGGAAACAGCAGTAACAGTATAAGCAACTTGTGTGCAAAGCATTAAGGTTAAACTCCATATGCCATTTGAACATAGGTGTCTTCCATTTAGGCTGTATCAACAAACTGCACATAATCTCAATGTAATAAAAACATCTGTTGATAACACATAAGACTATATTCCACTTAAAGTTTTGCAAACATTACTGCTGTTCATAATAAATCCACATATATTACAAATAACTTGCAGAACTATTATGGGAAGTCTGACATAACATTGGCAGGCTTGAATGTCATAGGTCTGCACATTTAAACCTAAAGATTTAAATATGTCAGTACTATTTCTGGAGAAATAAAGGTGGAAGCTTATAACACATACCTTTCTCCCTCTGTTGCTTCTCAAGCCTGTGCATATGCTCCTTGAACAGGGCTTTATTTATGATGCGATCTTCAGCAACTATAAACATAAAAATATGTATTACACCCACAAAAGGATAGCTTAAATTCAGTACATAATTACTTCTATGCATGATAAAAGAAAAGTGAAAAAATGTGTTATTATTACATGTTGACAAGCAGTGCCATATAGTACAGTTACATTGTTCATAATTGTCACTGATATTTCACTCTCAGTACTATACACACTTGAGGATTATTGCAAACAAACAGAAAGTCTTTAGATTGAAACCTACAGTTGTCAATTATGTTCATACCTGAAATCAGAACCCTACCTGCATAGCTAATTGAGCTTAGTTGTGACTGCAAGAATTGATGGAAGTCAAACAATTTGCATCTATGAATACGCAGGGAGGCATTACACCAACAAATGTGCCAGTATGAGATGACATTCCCTGGGATTCAGCAAACTTCTGTCCAAGAATAGCTTATTCTTGCATGGGAGTGACCATTCCCGTGCAGCATGGTAGCGCACCATGCATATTCATGAAGACATGTTGCTATGCTGTAATACGGACACAGTTCTGTGTACGAGCACAGGGTGTGTGTCTGAGAGCAGTGCTTTCACAATACACATGCCCCCTGCACTCCATAATTGCCGTATGGCAATGCAAATGTAGTAAGAGTGTCCGCGGACATCAGTAACACCAAACCTCACAAGAAATATGGATAAAGCCATAAAAACAATAGGGACAGATGTGAGATATTGCTCTCACAAACCTATAAAGTCAAAAGAATGACAGGCTTCACATTAGCACGAATTACTCAAAAGGTATGAAGTGTAAAACTCAAATGTCTGACATTATTTACTAACTGCAGTCTTTAATGCTTTACCACTAATCTGCCAGAAAGCCACAATTATATGACAAATGGACCAAAAATATAAGGCAAAAATCTGGACATTCTGTGAAGATCTGTACAGTTGAGAGGTATGGTGGACACTGTTAGTGTTCGTGGAGCATACCTCTCAAATGCAAAGCCTGTCATGTCATCACAGTTTGAAAAGCACAGCCCCCAACAGATAATGTTGTAGAAGGCAATGTGCATACCCCTACATTACAAAAATAAAACACAACAGTTTTTTTTTTTTTTCAGTCCGGAATAATGTTTAAGTGAAGTTGAGCAGGTGTGTGCATTGTGCAGTTCAGCTCAGCCTAGCTTACACATCATAAGGAGCTAAATATGTATATACTTCAAAACATAGGACTGTGGAAATAGTGAAGTGGTTAGAATGTTCGCTTTGTAAGGAATTGGTCCTGGTTCAATCCCTAGTGAAGCCAATTAGCATTTTACATGTGAAAGCAGTACATTATTTATTTTTTTTAATAATTAGGTAGTAAATAACATATATCTGTTAATCAGAGTAGTGTAGTAGGTCCAGATGTGAGGTGTCAGTGTAATAGGTTCATAGGTAGATACTAGGCTATTGGCCCAAGGGCTTACGTAAGCCTAGCCAGCAAGGTTCCATAGCTTACACCACCCAAGCAAGTTATTTTCTTGTGCTACTGTCCAGCAGAGACACAGAAGTGATCCCAGGGGTGTATTTCCTATTTCCCATCCACTCATCAAGATTTTTCTTGAAGAGTGCTAATGAAGAACTTTGCTTGACATAGATGGGTAGCTTGTTCTAGAGTGTAGGAAGTCTCTGGGACATGAATCTATCCCTCCAGCATGTCCTGTTTATTGTGGAGACAAGGTTTAGGTCCCTAGAGCATGTAGTTCAGAGGGATTGGGATTTATTTAGGTGTAGCATGTCCAACAGCTCTGGGTTTGACATAGCTTTATATGTTAGGCAGAGATCACCTCGGAGTAGGTGATATGCCACGGAGTAAAGATGGAGTTTTTTGAAGCAGTCAGTGTAGGGCATTTGTTTGAGGCCAGTAATCCTCTTTGTGAGGTACCTCTGTGGCCTTTCCAGCTGCTGTAGATGTTTTGTGAGGTACATTCCAAAAGGGGAGTTGTATTCTATAATGGGTCTTATGAGTGATGAGTAGAGGGGAACAATGACCTCTTTTTCTGGATGAGAACCGTTTTATGATGAGGTGTGCCACGTAGAAGGACTTCCTGACTACTTTGGTGATGAGATTATCAAAGGAGAGACTACTGTCTACCTGGATCCCAAAGTCTCTTATCACGCATTCGGTGTTAAGTAGATTGCTGCCTATTACTATGTGGTAGTTCATGGGTACAGAGTTTTTACCAAAGGGGATGACACTGCACTTTTTGGCATTGAGCTTGAGGCCATGGCTCTGACACCAGGCATCTGTCTCAGTGAGGCCCTTCTGTAGGATGTCCACTTCATTTGGGGACTTGACTATGGCTCCTAGTTTGCAGTCATCTGTGAACTTCATTAGCCAGAGGCCTTCTGTGTTAGCCTGTACTTCAGAGAAGTAGATACCAAACAGGAGAAGTCCCAGGATGGAACCCTGTGGTACTCCACTTGTCACTGCTTTGAGGTCAGATTTGGAGTCTGCAACTAATAAAGTTGTGAAACCCCCATATAAACACAAGTGCCCCATAAAGTATAGTCATACAAGAATAAATGTAATGAAAGCACATAGGGGGATGTCAGGGAAGGTAAACAAATTATAATATGTCAGGAATGATGAATTAATCCCATACAGCTGATAGTCTATAAAATAAAACATAAACAATGCTAAGCATTGCACAGCTATGCTGACTGGGTGTAAGCATTGCTTAAATATGAATGCTAAGCAATGAGTAGCCCAGCTAAGTGGATTTGCCCATTGGTAAGCAGTGCTTAACCTGTCCCTTTAAGCACTGCCAACCTCACCTAAGCAGGTTTGCCCATAGCTTAGTTTAGCTCAGCATATTCAAAACTGCCCAATCACAGCAAAGGGTGGGAAATCGGCCATATTTAAACCTTGCAGGCAGAAATACAGCTCATAATTGGTTGTAGCACCCCAATGTAGGCAGTATGGCAGGTGTTGGAGAGGAAATGTGCTTTTATGGCACAGCACTGGGGCATACAGGAGTCCAAGTTCATGGTAGGAATCCCTGTTAAAAAACATGATGTGAGACTGCTGTAGGACCAGTACCAGGGCTGCCAATACAAAGCAGAGGCCTGGGAAAGTCTCACCCATGATCTCACCAGTGCCACTGGCTTCTCTCAGACTGGTGAGTAGGTCTTGCACCACTATGCTGACTTGAAGCACAGGAAGAGGGAGCTCTTGGATCAGTGGGTCCAAGAAGCATGGCAGAGGGGTGATGTCCCTGGCATGTGTAAGTATTCATATCAATAACTGTTTACCAAAGTCAAGCCTGTGTATGTTATGAATAGGTATGCATAAATGTTTCTCTATCTTCTTTACAGCTCCAGCTGAGCGGGCTGTGAAAAAGGAAGCCCATGCCAGCAGGTTGCAAAGGCTGTGTTGCGAGGCTGGTGAGTAACAATCTAGCGTGTAGTATTCATACCAAATAAATATAAAGGAGTCGAATGTCACCTGGCAGTATTAAAAATGGATATGGTTTGTACTGAATAAACCAAACAATATTACAGTAATAGTCTTATATAGGTTATATATAAATAAAACTGCAACTGCCTGTCAATAAAATTCAAAACCCTGGACTGGTTGTGTTTACTCTGGTATGGTATGAATTGAAATGTGTACAGATTATGCATAGCAACTATAGCTCTGAAAGTATTAAACAATCAAGTCTCATCTGTAAGGCACGAGATTAACTGATATGAAATATTTCACGCACCAAGATCTGATATCTGAATAGTAATGTTGTGTTAACCACTGTTTTCCACATTATGTCATGTCAAACGGTATGTATAGAAATGTATGTATAAGAATGTTGTAATTACAAGGTCAGATTGTACAACAAAAGAGAATGAGACAGCAATCATTCAAGAAAGAAACAAAAGTTTCGCAATAGCTCCTTCTGATGAAACACAAAATTGTTGTATTTTTAGTAGAAACAGCCACAGTTCGAATCCTGGCAGTGGTAGTAAGCTGTATGTATAATTTCAACTAGGATTTTGTGAATATGTGTAGAAACAGTCAGGTAGTGTCAACATAAATTCCCTCCACAGGTCTTCCAGGTAAGAGAAGGTATAAGGTAGCTATAAGAAGGCTGTAGTTACACTGTATCCAACACCCACAGTCCAACCCCAAGGCTGCAAATGACAGCAAGATAAGTACATACACCAAGTGGTCTCCCCCAAGAAATGTTCAAAAGTGTCAGGTTGTCACAGCTACTGGTCCGTGCTACCAAATACAGGATAACCAATAGAAATCAAGGCAGAGTATGTCAGTAGTGCACACACACACACACACACACACACACACACACACACACACACACACACACACACACACACACACACACACACACACAGATGCACACAGTATGAGTGCACATATGTACCCCTGACTATGTGAATATGGGTAGAAACAGTCAGGTAGTATTAACAAACATTCCCTCCACAGGGCTTCCAGATAAGAGAAGGTATAAAGTAGCTATAAGAAGGCTGTAATTATACACTGTGTATAAAAATACCATTGCCCAACCCAAGGCCATAGGTTGTTACAATAATACCTGTAGAGTAATGATTAGAGCAATGATCATTAAAGCTGTGACCACTGCAAGAATCTACATTTGTTAATTGGCATTTCTCTCTCTCCCCCACCTTATCATCACCAATAATCTAAACACATAAATGAATGGGTATGTTTTCCATCAAACTTACTGTTTGGACATCTGTCCTGTTGTTCTACAAATGCTGAAATGTATTCCAATAAATGTTCCCTGTTAAAATACGATCATTGGTGGCCTGTTGCTGTCAATGTAACCTGCAAGCCGGTGTAATGCCAACTGTGGTTCCATATATGCATGTGTTCTGATTGCTATACAAATGTTCCATATCTGTTGTTTTGGGTTAACAGGAATGCTCATGCATGTTATAACTAATCCTGGAATGTGTTTCCCATTACTAACTACCATATTTTCTAAACCTGCAGCACTATAGTGTGTCTAGGAAGGCTGATCCCAGTGGATCTGCCTCTCCCGCCTCATTTGGTAGTAGCACTGGGCATCAGCACATCTGGGACCCACCTGAGACATTTTTGTCTGCTGGTCCTGCTATATATATAGACACGCACACACACGTATATATATATATATATATATATATATATATATATATATATATATATATATATATATATATATATATATATATATGTAGATATATAGATATATATATATATATATATATATATATATATATATATATATTTATATATATACATATATATATATATATATATATATATATATATATATACACACACACACACACACACACACACACACACACACACACACACACACACATATATATATATATGTGTGTGTGTGTGTGTGTGTATATATATATATATATATATATATATGTGTGTGTGTGTGTGTGTGTGTGTGTGTGTGTGTGTGTATATAGATATATATATATATATATGTATATATATATATATATATATATATATATATATATATATATATATATATATATATATATATATAGTTCAGTCGGACATCAGATCTACACTGTGAACCTCTTACTGCAACAAAACTTTCCAAAGGCTGTTTAAATGGGTTTGAAAGGCCCCAAGCTAGGGACCTGTTTTAATTATTACTCTTATCCCATCCCGCCCAGCAAAACTGTTCTGCCTTGCAACAAATTAATAAGGCCTGACAAGTCTAGAACCCAGAGCTCTCTAAACTACAATCAAAGCAATGTACCATTACACGATCTGTGCTCTATAAAATAATGATGACATTCCAAACATATCAGTTAGTACAGTCATCCAACAGTAGGGAAAGGAGTCTGTAGAATCAGTCAGGTTCTCTATATATAGATGTATATATGTATGGAGATGCATATATGTGGACAAATCCATACATAATATATATATATATATATATATATATATATATAGAGAGAGAGAGAGAGAGAGAGAGAGAGAGAGATACATCCACATTTATATCTACATATATGCATATACACATAGAGAAAGGTGAATGTATATATATATATATATATATATATATATATATATATATATATATATATATATATATATATATATACAGAAATATATGACAGCTACAAACACATGCAATCTGTGGGTCATGCTGCTGCACACTAGAAGTCTAAATCTGAAAATGCACTCAGTGGATATATTCCTTAAAATGGGGAATGATGACATCTGTGCTGTAACAGAGACCTAGTTAAAGGCAGCAGGAAGCACCCCTGCACTACCAGCCTATAACTCATTCCACAACTTTTGGATGCAGAACTTTGACTAAAGTGCCAAAGGTATTTACATATTCATTAAGGATGCACACACCTCCAGAGTGGTAGACCAACATTATGCATTACAGTTCTTGCAGATGTAGCTAACATTGGGTAAAACTGTGCTTCAGGTTGTAGCCTGCTATATTTCCCCAAACATGTTCCAAGACTCACACAATGGGGAATATTAGTGTCCAACCTAACACTCTCATACTGGTTGACTTCAACTACCCCACCATTAACTGGGAAAGCTACTCACATACCGATGCTCTTGCCCATCAGATCGACCTGGTCCTTGCTAACATGGGCTACTGTTGCTCTACACCAATAGTCAACTCCTCCCTTGTTATATCTGAACACAGATTAATCACCTTTGGAAATCAGAGAGTGAGAGTGAGTGAGAGAGAGAGAGAGAGAGGGGGAAGAGCGAGAGATAGAGAGAGAGAGAGAGAGAGAACAAATAAAACATAAAATGGAAAAGAGAAGACAGAAAAAAGGTAAGTGGAACATGTAAGCATGCAATGGACTGTAGTACTTGGTCTGTAATAATGGGACATATGATTTGGAGGAATATATGTCCCAGGAAGACTTGCTGTACTAATGTCCTGCTGAACAGCTGCTAACACCATAGCATCTGGCCCATTTGCAGTGGGAGAGATCACAGCCATACCTCTCAACTGTACAGATCTTCACAGAATGTCCAGATTTTTCCATCATAGTTTTTTGTCTGTTCCTCCTGATATCTGTACTTTTCTGGCAAATAGCTGAAGATTGAAGTCATCAGGTAATGACAAACACTTGACTTTAAGACTCCACATCCTTAAGAATATTCACGGTAATGCAAAATGTATCATTCTACAAGCTTTGTATGTTTGTAACAGGAATATTTAAAGTATGTTCCCTATTTATCCCCCCATCATTTTAGGCTTTGTCCAGATGTGATGCTCTAAGAGGTTGCAAGGTAAGATCACAGCTCAGGAGCCTGACTCAGCCTCGGAAAGAACAGCTCATATATTACAGCCGCTGTAGTGTCTGTCAAACAGTTTTGACTGTGCCACTGCTAGGGCAGTTAATGGGATGTTGTCCATATCCATATGTTACCTGTGAATATGAGTATGACACATATTTGTCTTGTAAAGCTAAGAGACCTATATAGGGCATGTGCATAGTACTGTTGCAGACATGTGTTGAACTGCATGTGATATATTGAATTAATAACATTCAACTGTATAGTGTTTTGCTGGACATTAAGCACATTTGTGACTGGTATCTTTAGTCACATACACATATACTTGTGTTGCATCAGCCAAACCATTGGCTGGTCTGTGAGCAATGACATTGTAACATAATAGCCTACTTATGACTGTTGGACATCTTCCAGGTTATCACAGTGATGTCAAAGCCTACTGTGCAATCAACATACTAATGTATGGTGCAGCTATATTAATAGAGTATCAGTATTGATGTCCCTTTTCTCACCCATTTATGTGTGCCATTGTCCAGATGTACTGCTATAACAGTCTGAGAAGTATGATTGAGCAGCAAGACTGTAAATACAGTGTGTCATACTAACACAGAACAGAAATGTATACCAGGTATTCCCTGAGAACATCTATGTATGCATATGTTCAGCTAGAAGGCACAAAACTAATCACATGGGTTTCAAGCAGTCAGGTACATAGGTTGTGCATATTGCAAGTGTGTCATATCAGTGTCAATGCATACAACAGACATAAATGTGTACAGCTACTGGTTGTTGCATTGCCATAACACTGATATGGGTATTAGAAAAGGCATGATTATCAGGTGGTAATAGGAGAAGTGTCCAACTGTGTTATGAACGTCTGTCCATGCCTACCACTACCAGCTATATCAACACCTATATACAGTGGCTATCACAAGTGTACACACCCCTGTTGGAATGAAAGGTTTTTTTGCTGTATGACAATCAGACCACAGAAGATCATTTCATAATGCTTCTCATCTGGAATGTGACCCCTAACCTGTACAATTCCATTGGAAAACAATCAAAGGTGTTTCTAGGAAGGCGAGCAACTATTGCCAAGTGAAGGTGTGCTATGATGTTAGAGTCCAAACCAAGATGAATGAAGGCTGGAACCATCTCAAGAGCTGCATACACAGCATATCAGTTTAATGGAGTGCACACTCATTCACCTGGCTTATTGTACTGATTATTTCCATATGTTTTAACAGAACAGATTGTTATGTTTTCAATTGAAGTGTACAGGCTATAGGTCACATTAAAGGTGGGAATTGTTTTGAAATGAGTTATTGTGGTGTCATGTTCCAATTGCACAAATGTCAGGCATTGTAACAGAGGTGTGTACCCTTTATATCAACTGTAGCTATATGGACTCAGCAGTACCTGACCTGTATAACCAGCCTCCAACAAGGTAGAGTAATCCCCTTTGGTGGACAGCAGCAATACACAAACCACATATTAGGTTGCTATATTGGCTGTACAGGGACACATAGGTGCAGGCAACAACTTGGAAGCAAGTCCACCTCTATCTGAGCAAGCATGTAAGTTCACAGGTGACTTCATGTAAGGCTGACTATGACTAAAAATCAGACATATCTACACCACCAAGGACAATTGCAACAGTGTCTCCACATATGTTGTCAGTCTCAGATGAAACAACACAATTCACCCTGTACTGTTGTAAAGAACACCTCATACACACATGCCATGGATATAGACAACCTGCATCAGGCAGGCTAGGTGGGAACATCGCCACCCTGTCCACCCCAGTTGTACAGGGGGTATGCACATCAACCACACTCCACTCCTCAGCAATGGTGAGCATGTAGATATTGCCTACTGATGGCAGCAACAGCATATTCCCCTGGGGCATAATATCATCACTGTCTGCCTCCTACATGAACTCAGGCATGTGCTCACGGATCCATCATACACCGCAGTCAAACACAGACCTGCCACCATCCACATGGAAGATGGCCATTGTCAACCCTCTACACAGAAATGAATGGAGAATAGAGGATTATGCAATCAAGTGTCCATCATTGGGGGAATAAGATAGCTCAAGGCCAGGAGTGTAATGCAAGCTACTATAGCCATGATAGCTTGAAGGGTTATGGTGTAGTGTGGATTATTTGCAAGTAATATCCACTGTTGATGTGCAATTTGACAACTGTATGAGGTTCTGTCACCTTTTTCCTGTTTATGTCATCCAGGTCACATGCAAAGGGCTCATTTACCAGCATTCTCTGTTGTGGAAACTGGCACCATCACCCAATATGTGAGTGAACATTATGCCCTGTTATTTGGACAGAGAGCAGAAGATGTGCGGGAGAGGACCACCCTGTGGAACAGTCTGGTCCACTGGGTAAATGATGCCGGCCTGCACCGCAGAACTTATGAGCAGGTGCAGTATCGGGCCACCAACCTCATTTGCCATATCTGTCAATGGGCTGCTGCTGTAACGAGGGACCGGCTCAGACCTCTCAACCAATTAGGGACACATTTCAACAGAATCAGGGAAAAGTCAAGAAAAAATCAGGGACAATCAGGGACACTTTTAAAATATTAGTGCTATTAACTTGAAACATAGACAGAATCAGAGCATATGAAATAATACACTTTTTCTGAAGTAAAAGAAGTTTATAACTCTTAATTATTGTCATTATTCATTAAGTGTAATTCCCCACATTTCCTCCAAAAGTCAGTAGTTTTAGGAGGGATTAAGAGGGACAGAGCTAAAATTTGGGTAAAAATCAGGGACTTCCCTGAAAATCAGGGACAGTTGAGAGTTATGGACCGGCTAGCCACAGGTGGGGGCCCAGCCATCCAGCCCCCACTGACACCCACCAAGGAGTTCCTCTCCAGCCTTGGGGCACCCACCCCATGCACAAGCCATGAAGTTGAGGAAAGCATTGCAGAGGTGGGTTGCACACACACAATGGACAAGGAGCATGCAGGTAGGGCCCAGTGGGGATTATGACACTCATGTATGAGACATACATGTATCTGTATTTTATCTACATCCATGTGTCAGATCCAATTGCAGTTGTGGATGTGTTTTTATAATGCACAGAGGTGGACAGCTATGGTGAGGGCAGAACAGTGTTTATTATTGGGGTTAGTACTGTAAATGTGCAGACATGCTGCATCCATCCTGTTCCAAGGCCACATGTATGCCTGCTGACAATAACTTCATCTCACAACTACATAGGACCCTCTCATAACTACCTAGGACCCTCTGGTCTGCATATGGGACAGCAGCCTGAAGCTGGTGAGTATGACATTGTTCTGTTGCTGCCTGGCAATACCCCAGGCATGTGAAGGACATGCAGTTTACCATGCGCATAACCATGAGTAATAACTACATTGCTTTATGTAATGCCTACATTGCTTTTTTGTGCATGTTCACTGCTGCTGGGGTTAACTGCATTGAATCACAGTGTTCACCACTGGGGCCTATCTGACATGAATTCAACAGTAGCATATCTCACAACTTGTCAGTGCCAAGGTGTCTGGACAGGGGCCAGCAAAATGGGCTGGACAAATGGCCTAAGGTAGGAACATGTGTTATACATTAGTGGTATACAGTGGATCTAAATTGTGTACACACCCCTGTTAAGATGCAAGGTGTTCCTGTTACATACTAATTAGGACCACAATATGTCAGTCCACACCTCTTCCAGCCTTTAATGTGACCCATAACATGAACAGTTCACTTGTAAAACCAAGCATTTGGACTCATGTATTGCACCTACAAGGCTGGCCATCTGTGAGGGTGGCAGACATCGTATCAGCATAATGTTTCAGTCAGGTATGATACCTCATGCTACCATATGTGTCAGTACACTCACTGTGGCCTATTTGGCTACAATATCACATACATGGGCACTGTCAAGGCACACAGACCACTTCTGACCACGTATAGGTTGAAACATCTGGATATTCCAGGCACATTTGTACAGAGGACTGTACAATGGTTTAACTTGCTGCATGTGAGGCAAATGCTGTTACCCCACTATATAAAGTAATGGCAGCAGGTGTTGGTCACCAGCCATGTATGGCACACACATCAAAATGGTATAAGCCACACAAGATATGATCTTTACACACACACACACACACACACACACACACACACACACACACACACACACACACACACACACACACACAGTTGCCAGCATTGGGATTAGAACTCCTGCCTCTCTAGTTATGTCTACTATAGTGTTACACAGTTACCGCACATGTTACAGAACTTACTGAACTTTCATATGGCCAAAGCTGCTGATAACTGCACAGCTGAGGTAAACTATTACAGGTGGCAGACAGTCTGCCTTCTGTTCCACCCTTACATTGTGCTAGTTCTTTCTGTCTTGCACTTCAAATAGCATTATGGCTTGGCACTTCACCAGGTTATTGTATCAAGAAGTGTGGCACACCTGGGGGCTGTCAGCAGTATTTGTTCATCACAGATATAGCCCCAGTACTTATTAGTTATGTCCACCCCTTCTGGCATGTTTGAAGTGCAGTTTTCTGTGCTTTCACCCATTAACCTGGTGCAGTTGTCCATTCTGATGCACTGTTGCAACTGTCTCGTGTACACAGATAACCCTCACCTCTAAACTCCAAATACTCAGACCTATGAGAGTTACCCTTATATCACCTAATGTGGACATAAGCACTCTCCAGCAAAGACTGGACTAGCAGGTCAAAACAATAAGATCAACACCTGCACCACACCATGTGGAACACGTACCTCACCATGACACCCACTTTGACAGCTATGACATACAATGAAAAACCACACACCCACCTTCCCAGAGGCACTCAATGGACATTTACCCAAACAGCACAGACCAGCAAGACAGACACCCACTCAGACATCATGAAATGGCACATGCCAAGGGACACATATTTAACCTACACAGTGTGCCCCTCAACCTAAGCTCCTAAGGCTAACCACCTTGCACAATACAGTGATCGTGGGTAATTCAATACTAAGGCACACACATATCCGACTCACTAAGTTGAATATGGAGCAGGTAACAGCCAAATATCTATCACATGCCAGCATCCAATACATGACACAGTCAATCATGGCACTCCACAACAACTACGAGTATCACTCTGTATCCATGTGGGTGTGAATGACTTAGGACACACCCACCTGGACTACATGACAAAAGACACGGTTGAACTCTCTGATTATGTGGTCCAGGCAGGTGTGACAGTAGCTTTGAGCAGCATACTGCCGTCACCCAGAATGATGCTGCGGTACTATACTATCAACATTGACTGCAACATTGGCTTATGTGTTTTATGTCATTCTCAGGGGATCCAGTACCTCTCTGCTTGGGATGACATGATTGACTGAACCCAATGACTTGCCACAGATGTCCTACATCTGTCAGCGCTGGGTTTCCAGGTACTGGCTAAGTGTCTTGCCACCCCTATGATGCCTTATTAGGCAGTGTTCTTAATGTAATTACCACCATAACAGCTAGACATGTATGCAATCTGAGGGTCATGCTGCTCAACAGTAGAAATTTAACTGTCAGGATGCAGTCACTCAAAGCACTCAATGGAGTGGAGGACACATGTCTGCTGTAATGGAGAGGTGGTTCACAGCAGCAGACAGCAGCCCTGCAGTATCAGGCTATGATGCATTCCACAGCTGTCAGCCCCTAAACATGGACCACACCACACCTCCACAGGTGGTGTTGTCTCCATATTCATTATGGCTAGGAACACCTCCAGACTAGTATCTCAGCATAATGTATTGGAGATACTTCCGTTACAACTCTCTTGGGATAATAGTGCAATCCAGGCCATAGCCTGCTATGGGTCCACATATATGTCCCTAGACTGTCAATGCACATTCCTCAACACCCTGTCATCTATGATGGTCCAACACAACACTGACATAGTATGAGACTTCAACTACCCCTCCATTACCGAGGAAAGTAGCCAAGTGCCAGTACAGTGGCCCAACACTTCTGGGATTCATAATTTCTAATGCCCTGGAGCAGCTCATACTGACCCCTGGTAGAGGATGCAACAACCTTGACTTGTATTGACTACTTAGATATGGGACTGTTGCTCATCCACAGATCAACCATTGCATGGTGAGATCCACACAGGCTGTAATCAACATGGAACTCAACATGTCTGCCACACCCCTTACAAAGGTTACCACCTTGCAAAACCTCTCCTAAGCTGACTTTGCAGCCATGAAAACAGGGGTGGATGACTTCACTGTACCCATGGCAATGGGAAATAACTGATGAGTGTGGAATCATACACATATGCACTGTACAAACAGGTATATGAATGCATGGTACTAGCCAGAGCCAACAGAACCCATACACTGTTCTCCAAACACTGGGAGACAATGTGATGGTCCCCTGCCATTACTAAAGTGTACATCAGAAGGAGGACACTGTTGCAGAGAAAGGTGGTATCCCATGGCTGTTGAACTCCCTTATTAGCCTCAAACACAAATTCGGATCCCTCATGGTATCCCCTACAGGTATCTATGATGGCAGACATGCAGCAGACACTAATGACAATCACAACAGCCTTTGATAGCTACATTAACAACATCCACAGCATTAAACACAAGTGCTGTGAGTTACTGCACAATGCTAATACCTATCCTGAGACAACAGATTTTGGCCACAGTCTTGGCAACACATTCATTGCCAGCCTTACCCCTCTCTCCCCCACAAGTGAAGTGCTGAGTGAATGTGTTCTCACATGCTGTATCCTGTTTCTGTTGTTCTTCGTGTCTGTGTGTCACCAGGATGTGGCCCTGCAGCAAGACCATGGGATATGGCAGTGTGGTAACACATCTACCATGTCACAGGCAGGGTACATCTGTATGTGTATGGAAATTCTTGGTCTGTAACACAGGAATTGCATATGTCTCACAGATTATAGGGCTGAGGGTTGTACATAGGTATATGTTGATTTACGTCTGTTGTAGAGTGGAGAATGGTACGTATTGTGGTTTGGACACACCTCTGATTGCTAATAACCACAGTCGCAGGGGATATTCATCAACCAAACACACTGAGATTACAATTCACACACACACACACACACACACACACACACACACACACACACACACACACACACACACACACACACACACACACACACACACACACACACACACACACACAGCCACACACATGCACACATTTTCCAGTACTGAGATCCATAGGTTCATTGCTTCATAGGTGTGTAGTAGGTGAATGGGCCTGAAGGCTCTACAAGGCTAACTCAAGGGAATAACCTGGCATCAGGCCACAGGAGTATAGTCACTGGAGTGGTCCCCAGGGGTGGGTATTGTATTCCCCATCCACTCATCCAGATCTCTATTGTGGGTGGCCAGTGATGTGCACTGCTTCACATGTATGTGATTTATATTCCATAACATGGACAGTGTCTTGGTTGTGCACATATCCCACATGCATGTTCTTTAAAGTGTAGAAGTGTGCTTGAGGTCTCTGGGACATGTTGTGTGGACAGATTGTTATCTTTAGAAGTAGCATTCCTGACCTAGTTTGGTGAGATATGGCTGTGTAACTGAGGTAGTGATTGCTCCTACATAGACAATATGATATGGGGATTCATTGGAGTTTGGAGTCTGTCCATACAGGGCATATGTATAAGGGATGGTATTCCCTTTGTGGGGTACATTTGCAGACACTACAGTTGTTGCAGGTGTCCAGTGGGGAACATGGCAAGAGGGTCACTGTACACATTGATTGGGCTACTGAGAGGATGGAACAGGGTGCCATGTCCTTTTACTTGCTGGATAACACACACTTAGTCAGGAGATGTAACACATCAAAGTACTTTCTGATGTCAGTGGACTGTTGTGGTCAACAGGCAGCTGACTGTCATCCTCTATTCCCCATTCTGTTATAATAACATGACTTTTCAGTGGACTACCACCAATGTATTATTTCATGTGAGTCATTGTGTTCCCAAAGGTAATGGTGACACATCTCTTGGTATTGAGGTAATGTCCAGGGTTCTGACAACAGTCATAGGTGTCAGGTGGCCTTTGGGTATGATGTCAACATCACATGGATTGGGAATGCTATCACCCACTTTACTGTTGTATGCAAACATTATCAGCCAGTATGCCTTTGTGTTCTCCTGCACCTCAGAAGGGTAGATCCGAAACATGAGAAGACATGGGTCTGTACCCTGTGTGACAGTCATGTCTGGTCATCGGTTTGACATGGAGTCCACTGCAATCACATCATGGGTACTATCTGTGAGGCAATTTGCAGGAGAACGACTGATATAGTGGTTGCTGCCTCACAGATAGTACCCATAGTGTTGCAGTGGACTCCATGGGTACTATCTGTGAGCCAGCAACCACAATATCAGTAGCTCTCCTGTAAATTGCCTTACAGATAGTACCCATGATGTGATTAGAGTGGACTATCTGTGAGGACATGGGTCCATACCCTGTGTGACACCAGTCATATCTGGTCATCGGTTTGACATGGAGTCCACTGCAATCACACCATGAGTACTATCTGTGAGGCAATTTGCAGGAGAACTACTGATATAGTGGTTGCTGCCTAGCCAAGTGTGTTTGTGTATGATTCCTGGGTGGAGAGTAGTCTCTGAGTATTAGAAGGGTTGCCTATATTGTTAACTAATCCATACTGTCCCATAGTCATTGCACATGGCACTACACATTTAGAGCTGTGGATTGTCTACACCAACTTCTAATGTGTTTGACAACTGTTGGCCTTGTAATGGGGACATTGGGACATATAGGTCCTCAATATAATAATTTAGCAACCCCCCATGGATCCTGCTATTACACAATCACCCACACAGAATACTGATGACACACTTGCCAGTACTGATTTTCAAACCCCTACCTTTCTCTATATTGCTATTACAGTGTTACGCATTTATCGCACGTGCCACAGAGCTCACAGGATAGATGCTATCCCAAGGTACTTCTAAGGTGAGGAACATCACCAGCCCTTGTAAATACTAGCATTGAGTGATGTAGTGGGTGAGAGATTTCATAAAATATTTTACCCTACACACACATTTACATTTGGAAGTAGTGAAGTTTGAACCTATAACGATGTTTTCAGACCTTTATATTACACATTTACCAGGGCGGCCACGGTGGTGCAGTGGTTAGCATTGCCACCTCACAGCAAGAGGTTCTCCAGTTTGATCCTCGGCTGGGGTGCCTTCTGTGCGGAGTCTGCATGTCCTCCCTGTGGTCGTGTGGGTTTCCTCCGGGTGCTCCGGTTTCCTCCCACATCCCAAAGACATGCTGCAGGTGGATTGGACACTCTAAATTGGCCCTAGATGTGTGTGTGGGTGTGTGTGTGTGCCTTCTGTGGAAGGTTGGGCACCGGGCTGGCAACTCGACACTGTAAAACTCCACTGCCAATCAATGTGCGGACAAGGTGATCCACTGTGGCGACCCCTAACCGGGAAAAAGCCGAAAGAAGAAGATATTACACATTTACCACACACACCACTGATCTTACATGGTTTAGGGTTGCCAACAGGTACTTCTAAGGTGAATGATATCTGCAGGACTGCTAAAGTCAGGCACTGAGAAGTGTACTGGGTGTAAATGGGGCCAAAATCTTTAAGTTAAGTACACTTATATATATATATATATATATATATATATATATATATATACACACACACTTGCCAGGAATGAGATTCAAACCCCAACCTATGTAGCTATTGCTATTACATTGTTACACATGTATCACATGTGCTACAGAGCTTATAGGTAGAACAGTATGCAAACATACTTCTAAGGTGAGTGACGTCAGCCAGCAGTGCTAAAGGAGGGGTAAGTGAAGTGTAGTGAGTGTGAATAGCCTCAAAATCAGGTCCCTACAAAGACACAAAGACACATTTTCACAGTTGCTGTTACACTATAGTATCACGCAGTTATCGCAAGTGCCATGGAGCTTATACATTGGAGTATTATCCAAAGGTATCTTTGAAGGTGAGTGACATCAGCAGCAGCAGTGCTAAAGGAAGGGTAAGGGAAGTGGAATGAGTGTGAATGGCCTCAAAATAAGGTCTCTACAAAGACACACACACTCACATAATCACACAAATTTTCATAGTTGCCAGAACCAGGATTAGAACTTTTAGCTAACTAGTTTGCTATGCTATAGTATTACACAGTTATCACAAGCACCATGGAGCTTATATGTTGGAAAGCTGGCCAAAGGTATCTGTGAAGGTGAGTGACATCAGTAGCAGTGCTAAAAGAGGGGTAAGGGAAGTGTAGTGAGTGTGAATGGCCTCAAAATCAGGTGTTTACAAAGTCACAGACACTCTCTCACACAAACACACACATTTTGACAGTTGCCGACTCTAACTCCTACCTAACTAGTTTACTACACTATAGTATTACACAGTTATCACAAGCGTCACAGAGCTTATATGTTGGACAGGTGTTCGAAGGTATCTTTGAAGGTGAGTGACATCAGCAGCAGTGCTAAAGTAGGAAAATGGGAAGTGTAATGAGTGTGAATGGCCTCAAACACATTCATCTAGAAACACACACATACTCACGCACAACTTTACATTTGACAGGACTGAGATTACAACTGCTACATGGATACTTATTTATACCATAGTGTTACACAGTTATCACAAGCACCTCTGAGACTATAGGGCTGAGGGCTAACCAAAGGAATTCATACAGTGAATGACATCAGCACATCATGTGATATAGGCCAATGGGATGTGTACTGGGTGGGAAAGGCCTCATAATGGGATTATCTCTGTCGATGTCTGTCTCTCTCTCTCTTCCCCACGTCTCTGTGCGTGTATGTTTGACATATTATATTTTGTTGGCCTTAGATATGTGTGAGTATTCCTATCCAGTGTGTGTGTGTGTGTGTGTGTGTGTGTGTGTGTGTGTGTGTGTGAAGTATCATGGTGTACAATTTGGTGTGTGTGTGTGTACAAACATCTGCAAATAATGGATATCTGTTGTCTACTGTGTTGTCAGACATGGGCTTCATTTCTCTAAGTGTAGGAGCATGCCCAGTATGACCTTCTATTTTGAGTGTGTGCATCCATTCCAGGGAGAGTTGGACTCCAGTTCAGGGTTTTGTGTACTACAGCTATACCTAGCAACCTGTTTCTGCAGGAGATCTGTAGATAGGTTGCCAATATGGAGACACAATGGGCATAACATACGGGGGATACTGTAACTATTGCTGTCAGTGCTGATTGTGTAACATGGATGGTTGTAGCATAGATTTTCTGACATATGTACTGTTTTCACTGTGATGTATCATGTCATCAACTACTGACAGTTATCATTCTTTGCTCACATTTATTTACCAGGGAAATACAAACTGAATGAAGTTGAGACCAATATTCTGAGGCCTATAGACTGCACAATCTGGCACACCCATGCCATTGTGGAGGGATAGCTACAGGCAATAGACTGCTGGTTCTGTGTAAATGGTCGGACACATTGTTAATATGCTGACTGGGGACCCCCTTCTTGTGCTTTTCTCAACTTAATAGAATGACCATATCCTGCTGGGGCCATACCTCTCAGCTGTACAAATACACCCAGGTTATCCAGAGGCAGGACTCATATAGCTGATCAGTTTACCTTCACATTGTGGTTTACAAGCAGTTTTGTGGCTATTCATTCATGGATTTGCAGTCAGGGGGTAGTATGGGTGGACATTAGAGTTTCAGACTTCACACACTCCATGACATCTATGCCTCTACACCCCCCACCCCCTGTTATTCTCTCCTTTTCCTAACATTATGAAAGCAATATCTCAGAGGTATCCCTATAGTTGGGCCTTTATCCCAGTAGTATTTATGGCCTGGTCCACAGTTCTTGCAGTAGGACATGGGGAGGCATACTACTGGCATTTGTCAACATGGCCTTGCATTTGTTTTCTGTTTACTGTGTTAGGTTGTTAGTTAGGACCCCCTGACATTCCGTACATTGGCACTATGGGTGAGGCATGGCCTTTGCCAGAGGACTGTAGGCCATTTGAGAGTGCTGCAGGCCATCTGTAGTAGGCCAGTGCATTCTGTCTGTCTATCTGTCATACGTTCCCAGGCTGCTAGCCAGTGGATTACCCTGGGGTGACAGTGGTAAGCGGTTGAGGTGTTCCTGTCAGTCCTTCCTGTTCATACTGATCTGGATGTGGTTGGGTAACTGCTTGCAGCTAGGGACACACCTGCAATAGACACCTATTCAGCATGCAGGATCATGTATGTATTCCCATACAGAGATGGGATCATGCTGTACTCATTCCCTGCAGCAAGGATACGACCTGTGATAAACCTGTGGGTGATGGTGGGATGAGCTGGGTGCATGTGTGCTATGGAAGCTACTTGCACCTGACTCACAAATATACCTGGGATGTTCCCCTTATGCTGGCTTGTGTGTGGATATGGGCAGCCTTTCATTACTTTATAACTGTGCCTTTTGTGGTCTGACAGTGATTGGCCAGACTACCAGTATTCCATACTAGAGGGACAGCTAATGTGATGCTAACCTTGATGTATTATTCCAAACTTGTGTGCAGTTGACAGTTATTTTATATGCACTCTGTGTAGGTTACTTCCACCTGTGCACTGCTTCTATGTATGGGCACCCATTCGTGGTGTGTCCAGCTTTCCAACGGTCACAGATATTGACATCTGGACAGTGAGTATGTACAACTGCTGATATGGGTGTAGCAGAGAAGCAGTGTGATTGCCACTGCAGTTGTTAGAACATGGCCCTGTCGACCACTGTATTGTACCTAGGCCACTGAGACACAACCATCCAGGCCCACATGCTGACCACTTCCAGGCAATATTAAACATACAACAAACTTACCACACAGACCCCTGCATATTGTATACATGCAACAATGTAGATTGGGACAGCTCTGGAAATCATTGCTCCAGTGATATTACCCTCAAACTTACATGTTACTGCATATCTACATTGGAATGTGAGGGGGGGGGGTGCACACCTGAACGTTTTAAACATTTGCAATGACTGTACTGGTATTTCAGTTACTCTGTTGGCTTCCATTTCATATTGTACTGTGATCTATCATGCAGAAAGGAGGCATATCAGAGTACACATGTTATATTTTAATGGCATAAATTTCAATTTCAGACTTCTTACCCTTCAGGACTAACATGCAACTGCCAGACCTGTTGTAGTATGTCTGTGTAGGTCTGGTGGGGGCTGTTCACCATTGCCATCATTTGGGGGCCTTAGGTTGGCCTTTCTTTATGGTCATCTACACCTGTCCTGCTGGGTGAGGCTGGTGGTGGGTATTCATTGACATCCATGTCTGTGACCTATGGACACCCACAGTTATTTGGACCACCACATCTACTGTGGTGGGAGTTGTCACCTTGTGTAGTACTGCCTAGTATGTTGACACCAGTATTTGTTATGGATTTCCTGCTGTCCCATATAGCTGTCTGCTGTCTGCTACTATCCCATTCAGCCACCCAATTTCCTTGCATGTTTGCATCAATGTCATACATACAACTATGAGAATATACTACTCCATTCAGTAATTGATAGGAAGGGTGACTTACCTTGTTTCTGGGCCAGTATTGAGGACGGTGCTGGAGGCCTGACTATGTCCGATGCATGTAGTACATTCTCTATACATGGTAAAGCACAGGTAGTGTCATGTTGGCATCCATTTTACTGTATGTGCGAGTCAGAGAGAGGTATCAGTCCCTGGGTCCCTACAGTGTCAGTGTGTGTGCTATGCATTGCCTCTTTGCCAAGGCATGGGCATACTGGGCATGCCTCCTTCTGCCTACAGAGGCAGGCTCAGGATGTTCCTCCTCTGAGTCCCTCTGTGCCTCTGCTGGGCTTGACAATGGTGGGGGGCTGTGTGGCCCTGCCCCATGCTGTTCCTGCTGCAGCTGTTTCCGCAGGATCATATTGTGTAGCATGGGACATACTATGAACATTTGTGTACATGTAGCTGGAGAGTACTGCAAGGCTCCACTGGATATGTCAAGGCAGTGGAACTGTGACTTGAGGATCCCAAACACACCACTCTACAATGATCCTGGTTTGTGTGCGTGCCTCATTATGGTGTTCTTGTTTGGATGTGTGTGCATTTCTGATGGGTGTCATCAACCATGGCTCCAGTGCATAGCCAGCATCCCCCACTAGATGTCCATATGGGATGTCCCCCCCCAGCAAACCCCTGATACAGCTGTGAGTAATGCCAGATGTGGGAATCATGATAGCTTCCAGGGCTGTCAGCACACACATTCATGATAATGCCCTGGCATTGCACACAACCTGGCAATTGATGGATGGGAAGCCCTTGCAGTTTATGTAGGCCCTACCATGCTCACTGGGTGGTGCTTTGATGTGGATGTGTGTGCAGTCTATAGCACCAACTACCTCAGGGTACTCTGCTATATGGTGGAAGAGATGCATACTTCTGGTCAACGCCTCACAGGTGGTGGGGAAATATATGTGCTCATTGGCATGTGGTGTCATGGCATCCAGGAACTGGTGGAATACCCTGGATGCTGATGCCTGTGAGAGCCACATGATATCACCAGTTGGTCTTTGGAAGGTACCTGTGGCTAGTATTCTTAAGCCTACACATACCTTGGTATCCACTGGGATGGGTTCCCCTCTGTTAGTTCTGTGTGTGAGGTGTGGCCGGCACAGCTCAATGATTTGCTGTAGAATGTCCCTGTCCACCCTATAGTGCTGCACTATCTCCAGCTCATGTAGGCCCTGGTATTTTACCTTGGGTCTGTACACTCTTCTCTTTCTTCTCACTGTGGGTTGGTCGACAGCATTCTCCTCCTCACCACCCTCAGTCTCTAGCACATATTGATGGAGTAAAGCAGCAGCAGCCTCTAATGTTTTTAGTTAGTCTTACCAGTTAAAAATCCTCCATCTGTGTACACCGCTGGTGTAGACTTTGTGGAAAAAAACAGTCTGTAGGGTGTTTGCATAGTTTATAGTAGTGTCCTGGGCTGCTGCATGTGTGATTGGCTGATTCTGATACATTCCACCTGCCAGCCATGCTAGTTCTCCTTGATTGCCTTCCTACTGCTGTTTCCCCTTTCCAGTTCCTCCCTATTTAAGCCCTGAGGCATGCCGCACATACCCATTGCTGAAATGTAAACAGTGCTGCCATTTCCTCTTTTTTTTAATTTTTTATATGTTTAAAACCCAGTCAGTGGCACGTACACCCTGCCTAGGCACATTTGACACACCCCCTTCCTTAGCTTTGCTTAGCTAAGGGCAAACATGGGCCACAGAGCTCCAATGAGCTTACAGCAAGCATGGCACACCCCCTTATGAAGTCATTCAGCTCTTAGACTTGGACTCTTGTATTGCTACACCTACATGGCCAGGTACAAGCTGACACTTTGAAGAAATATGTGATTCAGTATAACTCCCCTCATTTGCATACCCCAGTGTGTAGGTCATTAGTTACCCTTTCCCCTTGACAACCAGTGCTCCGTGGTATTGTTTACATTCTGCATACCATTGGCTATAATGGCAAAAATTCAGAATTAACTTAAAATTCAGTTTTCACATTTTTTTTTATTTTCGGCACAATCCCATTTGCTCACCACTGCCCTATGTTTAAATAGCCAAGATCGGCCAAAAAAAAAAGTTTTCATAATTATTAATCAATGTTTAATGCGAATGGCCTTATATTTGGCCATTGGCATGTCTAATGTACATAATACATGCTTATTCATGAGCTGTCATGCCTCCCTTTTGTCAATTCCAGAAATGTACTCATTTTTTTTCTGAATACATTTCTGCACTGACACTCTTCTAGCACGGAGACCTGACAGCTTGGTGAATCTCTAAATCACCTCATTTGCATGGTTTTCACCAGCAAATGAGGCGATTTGCATGTCACACAGTTTTCCGTGCTAGAACAGTGTAGGGCCACTCATGCATGTGAAAACGGCACTACTCTGAATCGCTTGGCAGCCATTTTCCATGCAGGAGCTCTTATACTGTTCCTGCATGGAAAATACAGCTTCCTGAATCCCGGGGATTGTGTAAGTGTACAGATGTATTTAATCATGTGGGCAAAGACCTATAAATATGCTGGACTTATTGTGGTGTAATGTCATAATCAATAAAATTTTGTACATGTATAAGATGCATGATATCTCAGCATTGCAGTCTTTCTATCTGTACATATGAATCAATACAGTTTAATAAATACATGTGTACATAGATGTGTGCACGTGCGCACATGTGTGTGTGTGTGTATACATATATATATATATATATATATATATATATATATATATATATATATATATACACACACACACACACACACACACACACACCTGGAATGGCAGAGGTAAAGATGTTAAGATTTGCACTGGGTGTGACAAGGATGGACAGGATTAGGAATCAGTATATTAGAGGGTCAGCTCAGGTTGAACGGTTTGGAGACAAAGTCAGAGAGGCGAGATTGCGTTGGTTTGGACATGTGCTGAGGAGGGATGCTGGGTATATTGGGAAAAGGATGCTAAGGATGGAGCTGCCAGGTAAGAGGAAAAGAGAAACGCCTAAGATAAGGTTTATGGATGTGGTGAGAGAGGACATGCAGGTGGTTGGTGGGACAGAGCAATATGCAGAGGACAGGAAGAAATGGAAGCAAATGATTCGCTGTGGCAACCCCTAATGGGAACAGCCGAAATAGAAGAAGATACACACCTGTATGTGTAGTTGTACATGTGCTTGTCATTTAGTATGGACAGTGCGTACATACATATATTAGCCAGTTGTGAAGTTATGTATGTATATCACATGACAACTAAGAGACAAGTACAAGTGCTGCCATGTGCAGTACATAAGCTGCTATATACATTTAACATCACATTATATGTAATATAGCCAACATGCTGTACGCAACATGAACTGGTGACATCTATAACACAAATAACTAATACAGTGGAACAAAAACATTATCATTCATAATAGAGCCCATACAAGTCAAGCATGCCTGTGTAATAATATTCAGTATGGCCAAATGACATATGTAATGTCTGCAGTTGGATTCATACAACAAAAGTATGCTATCATGATTGCATGTCATCACATTGCTTACAGCAATACCACTGAGGTATAACAGTTCAGGTTTTCAGCTGTCATAGTTTGCAAGAAAACATTTATGCACTTGAAACACATAAATAGCCATTTTGGAATTACTGTTTAACTGGGGGATTCAAACCTACACATGTAATTTAGGTAGGAGGGCAGTCAGTGAAAAGAATTAATGGATTATATAACAGACCTTTGTGTAATTTAAGCTGTGGAAGTAACATATCCATGTGTTACCCAGCATTTACACATGCATCATTATTAACAGAAATATGGTTTTCTAGAAGCTTTGCAGATGATGGAGAAATGCATAGTCATCCTCACCGTAAGCACTATATACATCACAGCCATGCTAGATATTCAACATCTCTACAATATAACTTACCAAGCAACTATAGATCTGGCATATATGTTGTGAGTGCAGTAGGAAATGCATAACTACCATGATGTCATGCACACTATACTACACTGAGATTTGTACCCACACATGTGCAAGAACAATTTATATTGACCTGTTGTTTAACCATTTGAGATAATGGACATCACAATTCTTTGAATGTTGTAAACATCTATGGAATAACAATGGAATGCAAATTTATGCATGTTATAAAATTGTCATGTATCAGCAGCCTGAGCTAAGCTGTCATAGTTTGAAAAAAAATTCCTATGTACTCTAAACAAATAAATAGCCATTAAAGGAATTAGTGCACATCTGTGGGATTCAAACCCACATATGTGTCCACACATACAGCACCAATCCTACAGCCCTAACTACTTATAGTCCACAAATTAATATACTAACCAGAGCAAAGCATAGCCCTGCTAGACTTATTGCACACATACTCCCATGTTATGCTAGTTCAATTTGGAAACAAAATGCTCCTCACTACCTGCAAACCACACTTGTCAGCAGGAACCTCTCTCTCTATTCCAGCAATGTAGCCCACTCCTGGAACTCTATCCCTTCTTCTCTTAAACATATTAGCAACCTTTCCATTTTCAAGGCAAATCATTTGTCTGACACATGGAACTGTAATGCACAACATTCAAAACAGATCCATGACTACCTACTCACTATAACTATGCCTTTCTCACTCTAAATTCACTAACCCCCTCCATATCTTAGCAAGTAGTAATTGGCCAACTTCAGAAAAAGCACTCATTTTAATGATACCAAACTGCTAATGTATGTCCTTCTACCCATACAGCCATCCGCTACCACTATTTAATTTCCTCTCTCGTGTCCTTCAAGTAACATTCTTACCTTTCTAATAATAACCAATTCTCTCTCCATGTCCTTAATTTTCCCTCCTGCTCAGTACTCCTCCTCATCTCATTGTATTCCTGTCTAATTTGGCAGCAGAATACTATTTTTCCCCTCCACACATTAGTAGAAATATAGTCGATATTTTAAAAAAAACTAAGTAATAACTGTGCATTAATTTGTTTAACATAGGTCATCCACTTCTGCAGTGTGCCCTGCTACATGCAGTACATACTGTATTCTTAATATTTCTATAACTGTATTTCAATCTGTTTGTATCTTTATCTGTTGTTGCCATTTTCTCCCCTTGTAGATAATTACTTATCAGCTATTGTAAAATGTTTTGTATAAGTGGTTTGTGGAACGTTTCTCCCCAACTCATTCTAAAATATTTGATCTATTACAGGGCTTTCTCCGCTTTATATAATTATTCAACTAGTGTCTAAGGTTTTTGAATCTGATGTGGGGATTTTCTTCCCAGGCCTCCACTGAAAATAGGCCATGGGCTCAACTGGACTTTACCAGTTATCAATAGATAGATAGATAGATAGATAGATAGATAGATAGATAGATAGATAGATAGACAAATAAATAAATAAATATATAAATAAATAAATAAGACTGCATAAGGTTTACAGATCCACACTTCTGGCACTTACATTGTGTTTACAAGACTCACACATAACTTCAGCCATGATTACCTGCATTGGTTGTACTTTTATTAAAATAATGAAAGAAGACATGGATTATAAAATTCTGCTGTGATTTTTAAACTGTAAACTTTACTAATGTATGGATTTCTCAGAATTCACTCATACACTTCATAGAAGTTGTATAATGTTTCTAGTTACTTTGCAGATAGAGGAATGTGTAGTCATCTGCAGTCTAAGAGCTAGAGGTGTCAATGCACCAGTTTGCTATCAATATGTCGAAAGTCAGAATAATTTTCTGACCCACATATCGAAAATAAACCTCAAAATTTAAAATACAGAACGTGTTAAAATGTCGAATCAGCTGAACTAATCCAGCTGATTTGACATTGTTTTCAAAAACATCTCCTGATATTAGCTATAGGAGTTCACTTTACGTGACCTCCTATACCTAACATCATGATTCCCCTTTGGGGGGCTGCAACCCCTACACCCCCTTCTAACTATATATTCCAACTCTGAGATCACACTACAGTGAGGAAAGGGATGAATTTCCCTAACCACACTGTACTGCAATCTCTGTACAATTCTTCAAATGTTTATATTATCGAATGCACACTGCATTTGCTAATATAAACTTTCGATCATTGAGGTGTTTACCCAGATGAAACTTTGAACATCTGTAGTTCGAAGTTTTTGTATGGCTACATCTCAACATCGACATTTTAATAGTAAACTCAATGCACCATGGCCATGCTAGATATGTAAAAATCTGTACTGTATAAGTTACCATGCAAATGTAGATCTTCCATATGTGATGTGCATTGTTATGTGAATCACTGCCAATAATTTTTCAGAAATAGGCTACATTGGAATTTGAACCCATACATAAGTGAACAACAGTCACTGTGATATACTGCTTAACCAGTTGAGCATCAGGGACATAATAGCTCAACAGATTTTCTTAAAGCATAAAGTATGTAATAGCCATAATACTCATATAGTTGAAGTCTACACAGCAGTTCTACATAATGTTTACATTGGCCCATGATTGTTGCAGATAACCTTAGAATGTGTCAACATACGAATGCTAACGTTAATGAGTAGAAAACATTTCCTCCATGTAAAGGGGAGAGCACACTTACAGTGCAAGGTTATAATTCATTCCACATGTTTAAACCAACTACTACACAGAGAGGGACTAAAGGTAGAGGTGTCTCAATTTACATGAAAGATAAATATACCTTAATGCTGGTCAAACAAGAGAATGCACTTGAGCTTCTGCACATTCAAATCACCATAGGCAAAATCCTATACCACTTCCTTGCAAGCTATAGGTCTTTCTCTATGACCCAGGAAATCCATAAAATGTATTTAAACTTATTATAAGCATTCACCATCCAACTCAATACCATATCCATGGACGACTTTAATTACTCTACTATTAACTGGGAATCATATATGACACCAAAAATACAGGCACATAGATTCTTGGATCTTGTAAACACAAACTCCGTGGACCAGATTGTCAGTACACCAACCAGAGGTGCAACCATACTGGACATGTTCCTCACTAATATAGGAGAGTGCTGCATACCCTCTAATGTAATGCCTTCTCTGGTAAGGTAATATTCTCCTTTGAAGTAAAAATAAAACCTGGAACCCCAGTTACCTTGAAATATTCAGGAACATCTCTAAGGCTAACTTCCTACTGTTAAGTGATAACCTGGCAAAATTGCAAGCCTCCATAAATCCTGGGAACATGGCTGCCTACTCAGAACTATTCATCATAATCCTAAACAAGCATGTTCATAGCTGCAAAGATGCAGCTGTACCCACCAAGAAGAAGTAAAGAACTAACTTAAAAACAAGCATCCCTGATGGAATCACAACATCATTACGCTGTACAACAGGAAAAAGACAATCATGGCAAAAAATTAGTAGGTATATCATCCAGCAGGATAAAAACACTGTCATCAAACTAATCAATCAACTCAGAGGACAAATAAAGTCTATGAAAGCCAAACGTGAGGTAAAATTGGTCTCCCAGGCCAAGAACAACTCCAAGGCATTCTCTGGCTATGTCTGCAACCTCCAAGGCAATGCACAATTGTGTGCAGAGCAGATTATTAATAGAGCCATCTATACTGTGCTGAATGGAGAGATGATAAATCAGCAAGCAAAGGAGAATAGTATTACTGGAATTGAATTCATCCTCAAGTCTTGACGAGTACCTTCATGAGGTGAACCGCTTTTCACAAAATCTCACCAAGACGACACTGATATATATATTGTATTTTTATAGCATATATCTTGGACAGCAGTAGGTTAAAAAATAAAAGGATAG
Source organism: Protopterus annectens (assembly GCF_019279795.1). Taxonomy (NCBI): domain Eukaryota; kingdom Metazoa; phylum Chordata; order Ceratodontiformes; family Protopteridae; genus Protopterus; species Protopterus annectens. Next base: position 154,857,060 of record NC_056727.1, on the reverse strand, counting down.
CTGGGTGCACAAGACCCAGGGGAAAAAAGTTCCCAATCCTTGTAGGCACACTGGTGCCAAGAATGGAAAAAATGACATTGTAGCATCTTCAAGACATGGAAACATTCCTACAATGAGGCAAGGCCCAAGGGGGAGGATGGCTCCCCTGTTGTAGAAGAAAGTAATAGTCCAAAAAAGAGCCACAAAGACAGAATAGTGGACTTTTGTGGCTAAGAAAGATATTGGGCCGGATTCGCGAAGGCTTGCACGGAGTCTTAGAATAGAGTAAGATTCCATGCAGCCAACATGTCCGCCGAGCGATCAAGGAACAGCCGGTAGGGGCATGCAACTGAGCTCTCCAAACTAGTCCTGCACGAACAGGGCTGGGATATGCAAATGACCTCAATTGCAGGCAAAAGCCATGCAAATGAGGTAAATTTGTGATCCAGGAAACCCAAACCTGTCCGAGTAGGAGTAGTGTTATTTGCAGAAATGTACTCAGTTGATAACTGAGTATGGTTCTGCAAATAGCAAAACGGAGCCATGTCAGCTGGAAAAAAAGCATGCATTCACAGGAGGAAGCATGCCAATGGCCAAAAATATGGCCATTGGCAACAGGAAGTGATGCAAATTAAAAATAAAATAACTTTTTTTTTTCATCCCAATCTCCGGGGATTAACCGTAGCGCCACGCAAATGCACTGCACCTTAAAAAGCAGAAAATTAATAATTAAGATCCACAAATGTGGATTTTATAGCTAAAATGAATTTACAATGCAAGGGAATGGCAGGCTGAAGACAACATGGCCACCGAGTAGAGGTTGGTAAGGGGGGAAGCTCAGTCTAAGAGATGTAACTAAGCATTAGTAGGCAATCCTATGCAAATGAGAGTTAGGATAGTGAATCACAAGTTTACATAGCAAATGAGCACAGTCAGTGGAGTGTAGGAGTAGTATAAGGGGAGTAACAGAGTAGAAGATAGGTGACATCACGAGGGGGGTATGTATGAAAGGAGTGAAGCTCATTGGAGCAGAGTGACATGTGTCAGCTTACATTTACATAATAGTGAAAGAGGTGTGTCAATAGGTAGGCCAGGTAAAGTCAAGAAATCGAAGGTGTATGCCGTGGATAAAACCAAAGTTTCTTGCTGAGCATGCATGCATGTGTGTGTGTGCATGCCAGTAAACCCGAGTAAGACAGTGTGCGCGTGTGTAAGCGTGTGTGCACGTGTGTAGGCTTGAGTAAGCATACGTAAGACTGTGTAAACAGTTGTAAGCATGTTTGTGCCGCTGTGCGTGCGTTTTAAGAAGAATAAGCAAGCTTTAGTCCGTGTACGCATGTGTGCACGGGGGTTAGCTGCTGTGTGTGTGTTTGTGCTTGTGTGCGTGGCATTCCCCTTCCTGAGGAAACAGTAAGGAAAAAGGAATACACCAAATAGTGGAAGTTACCAGGGAGTACTAGCAGAGCTAGCAGGTGAAAACAATCAGAATCAGGCAATTACCCAGGCAGAACACTAGCCCAGCCCAGCCCAGCACTTAAAACTCTGCAAACAACAGTCCATTATGTTTCTCTTAAGAGACACTGCAACACTGCAGTAAGCTAATAGAAGTGAAAACTGAAAAGGCTTCACTGAGACAAAAAATGTTAGGGGCTGCCATTGCTGTTATAAGGCAACATATGCAACATGCTGAGGGTGGTGATAATGCAAATGCTGCTGGACAACCCACAGTGAGGAGACGGAGAAGAGTGTACAGGCCCAGGGTTACCTACCAGGGGCTACATGAGCTGGAGATATGGGGCGCTATAGAGTGGACAGAGACCTCTTGTAGCAAATAGTTCAGCTGTGCAGGCCACCCCTCACACATAGAACCAACAGAAGGGAACCCATCCCAGTGGAAACTAAGGTATGTGTTGGCCTAAGAATATTAGCAACAGATACCTTCCAGAGACCAACTGGTGATATGATGTGGATATCACAGGCATCAGCATCCAGGGTACTGCAACAGTTCCTGGATGCCATGTCAGCACATGTCGGTGATCATGTATATTTCCCCAATTCCTGTGAGGTATTGGCCAGCAATATGTGTCTCTTCCAGCAAATAGCGGAATACCCTGAGGTAGTGGGTGCAATAGACTGCACTCACATATGCATCAAAGTACCAGCCGGTGAGCGGGGTAGGGTCTACTTCAACCACAAGGGCTTCCCCTCCATCAACTGCCAGGTTGTGTGTGATGGCCAGGGCATAATACTGAATATGTGTGCTGGCTGCCCTGGAAGCTACCATGATTCCCATATCTGGCATCTGACGCAGATGTACCAGACATTTGCCAATGGGGACATCCCACATGGTCACCTAGTGGGGGATGCTGGCTATGCACTGGAGCCGTGGCTGATGACACCCATCAGAAATGCGCACACACCTGCACAGGAATGCCATAATGAGGCACACGCACAAACACGAAATGTAATCGAGCGTGTGTTTTGGCTGCTCAAGTCACGGTTCCGGTGCCTGGACACATCTGGCGGAGCCTTGCAGTACTCACCAACTACATGTACCCAAATTGTCATGGTATGTGCTATGCTACATAATATGATCCTGCGAAAACAGCTGCAGCAGGACCAGCATAGACCTGGGCCAAACAGCCCCCCACTATTGCCAAAGCCATCACAGGCAGAGTGTGACTCAGAGGAGGAGGAACAACCTGAGCCTGCCCCAGTAGGCAGAAGGAGGCATGCCCAGTATGCTTTGGCCTTGGCAAAGAGGCAACGCATAGCACATACACTGGCTCAGTAGGAACTCTGGAAATAATACCGCTCTCTGACCCGCACATATAGTAAAAGGGATGCCTAAGTTGACACTACCTGCTTTCAAACATGTATAGGGAGTGTAGTATGTGCATCCGACATAGGCAGCCCTGCATCAACACCTGTGGCATGATTGCCATGTGTTAAGCAATGTAGCAGTGCTAAACAGCATTTACCATCATGAAGTCAATGTAAGCAAAATCGCACACACCAACTACTACAAATGTGGTCAATGTAGACTAATATTGGCCAATGTCCAGCAATGATGGTTAATATTGAGCAATGTTGGACAAGCTGGGTCTAGGTAGGGCATAGCTGAACAAAAGCCAACATGCTCATATTTGGTCTACTGGCTCCTAAGCAGTCTGGTCTGCTCAGTATGAAAATATAAGCGGCAATGGGCCTTGAACCGAGGATACTGTGCACTCTAGTCATAGCACTGAACAACTAAACCATGACAGTAGTGCAGTGGCTAGCCTGTATGAAGAAATGTTGATAAGTCTATGCAAAGTATTTCACAGAAACCCTGCAGGCACAGCATAATCCCTGTTGAGTTATGACACAAACGTGAGTCCTGCAGTAAGAATAGAACCTGACTTTCAACACACACAGTACAAATGTTAATATTGGACATGTAGACATACATCAACAAATGTAGTGCACCTCAGACAGCAACATACTGAAAGGTCACACTGGGCATGCTCACACACTTGAATACATGAGACAAATGTCAGGCAACAGAACACTGACAGTCTAAACTGGGCATGCTCACACACTTAGGCCATGTTGGAGTACAGCAGTGGGCCACACATAGCAGGCAGTTGCATGTGTTAACCCAGGAACCTCTCACTACCCAGCAATCTGCCCTGTGCACACAATTATATGACAACAGACACATATATAATATAGTGGAACCCTGCCATAAGCAAATATGTTCTGCAGATGCCTAAGCGGTTCATATAAAGTGTGAAAGCAAAGATGATAAAAACCTGTAAACAGTATCAGCAATAAAAATTGTGCATCATAAAAATGATCATAGGTTCAGAGGTTGATACTAGGCTATCTGCCCTAGGGCATGTACAAGCATAGCCAGAGTGTGTTTGGCTTCTGCAACCCAGTCAAATCAGAACACTGTGCCTGTGAATAGTAGGTCACACAAGATAGCCCATTTACATTCAGTGTATTGTGCCTCTGTCTAGCAGGGACCCAGAAGATATCCCATGGGTAAACATGCAATCACCCATCCACTTGTCAAGATATCACCTGTAGGTGGTCAGTGGGTGGCTCTGCCTATGCAAAACCGGGACTACACTCCAGAGTGAGAGGAGGCTTTCTGATAATAATCTGTCCCCCCAGCATGTCCTTTTAACATCAGTGCTGAGGTATATGTCCCTGGAGTGTGTAGCACCAAGGGAGTCGGATATCCTGAGGTGGAGCATGTCCAGTAAGTCTGGGTCAGATATTGCCTTCAACTACAGGCACACAACACATCCGTGTAGGTGGTAAGTGACTGAGTAGAGCTGGAGTTACTGTATCGGAACTGTGCAGGGCATCTGTGTGAGTCCCTACATCTGCACGATGAGTAACATTTGCGGCCATTACAGTTGCTGCAGGTGTCAGGTAAGGTACATCCCAAATGTGGCATAGTAACCAAGCATGGTCGTGAAGAGTATAGGGGCACAATGACCACACGTGATCAACATCTGAGTAGATGTACTGTCTAAGCACTATGGCAATAGGATTGTCAAAGGCGAGAGTACAAACAGGTCGTGTCCCCAAACCCGTAACAACTACTACTGTATGTAATGGATTACAACCTATGTGGTAATGTGTAGGCATCTTGTCATCCTCAAAGGGAATGACTATGCAACTAATGGCATGTAGCCGTGGGCCATGGCTCAGGCACCAGTCAACCTATCTCTGTGAGACCCTGTATGAGTGTGCATGTGCCAGCAGGAGAGCTGATTATGGAACCCAGTTTGCAGTCATCTGCAAACATGGGCAGCCATATCCCACCTGTGATAGCCTGTACATCACACAAATATATACTGAACAAGAGAGGTCCCAGGACTGAGCCTTGTGGGATGCCATGTGTAACTGGTGTATAGTCAGACATGGCACCTGCAACACTGAGCATGTGGGTGCTATCCCTGATCCAGGTAGTAATCCATCGTGTCAGATATGTGTCGATATTGATGCTGGTGAGCTTATGCATAATGGCCGAGTGGGGTATTGTGTTGAAGGGTTGTGCAAGGTCCAGGCAGGCTGTGTGGACAACCGTCCCAACACTGATGGACCTGGTAACTGTTGAAAGAATATGAACAGGTCCAACAGGCAAGATCTGCCCACAACAATGCTGTAATGTGTGGGATCCAGTGTCTGTAGGTTTCCCATGTCTATGTGCATGAGTCCCATTACAATACACTCCATAGCTTTGCAGAACAGGCTAGTTAGCCTTTTAGGCTGATATTGTCTGTGGTCTGCTGTGGCAGTATTCAGTGGAGCGGGACTACTATCGTTGTACGCCATTCCGTGGATACATATCCTGCAGTAACTCTTATATCAAACAGTGACGTAATGTGGGTGTTACGTCTGTCATGAAGGCTGTGTACGACACAGGCTGGGACACCATCTGGTCCCATTGATGCTGTGTTGTCCGCTGTGGGGAGGGCAGCACTCACCTGTTTACTCATGATGTCTGGGAGGTTACACTCTGTTGGTATGGACAGTACCACCTTAGGGGGGATGGGGGGGACACATCTGCACTGAACCTGTTTGCCAGGATGATGGCAATGTCAGTGGGTTCAGGGTATGTTTAGTCAGTATGCAGTAACACACAGCATATCAGTGAGTGTCCAGCCAGGTACCTGAATTAACTGAAGAAGGCCTTGTGAGTGTCCGATGTGTCTGGTGCAATTGTCCGTTAGAAGCGTGCCTGACATAAATACCCGAGTGATTGTAGCAGTCTGCTAGTACAGATCACAGATGCCTTCCCTGTCTGTGATTGTGCTCTATCATGTTGTAGCTTCCTCCATTTGTTGTAAAATGTATTAATGGCTGGGGTCTACCAGACAGGTCCACTGCCGTTGGAGGAGTGAGTCCAGTTGTTATTTTGGATGTAACGATCCATGCGGTCCACTAGGTGTCCATAGAATGTGTATGTAAAGGATTCGGCAGTCTGAGCCATACTTACCACTGACCCAGGGTCTCTGAAGGATACCACCGTGGTTTGGAGGAGTGTGACGTTTGCTTTTGGGAAGTTCACCAAGATTACCCAGGATGGGTGTGGGGACGGGATATGGATGTCCAGTGAGATAAAGTATGTTCTGCCCTTACCAATGAGGGGTATATCGCAGGTGTGGAACATAGAGTCCCCATGTCGGTGATGATCATGTCCAATATGTTGTCCCCTCTTGTGAGTGTGGTGACCGGTTGTGCCATAGCATATGGGTTTAGAAATAATAGTAACTGTTGGGCAAGGGTGTTGGTGCCTGAGTACTATCCACAGTCAATGTGCGGGTATTTGACGTCACCCAATATAATGGTGCTTGGGGAGACCTTCATATTGTCCAATGTTCCCAGGAAAGCTGAGTGAGGTTGCTGAGTTGGGGAGTGTGGTCTGTAGCGGGCAACAAACCAAAAGGCAGATTTGCACAATGTTAGGTGCAGATGTATGGTCCGTGATGCATTGTGCAGTGCTACCAACCCAGAGGTATGTGTATCTGTGATGTATATGGATACTCCCCCTATTTGTGTTGGCCATTCCGAGTTATGTGGTCAGAAAGCATGTTTGTTGGTATACTGTGACATCATACTTGGTGAGTGTAAGATGCTAGACAAGGTCAGGGTAATACTGGGCTGGGCTACATGATCACAGAGTTCCTCTATGTTACATGTCATGTGGTCCAGGGACGAACGTCTGAGGTTGTACGCACCAGCATGGACAATGATGGAGCCAGTCCTGGACTTGCTTTGGAGTGACCTGAGTGCATGTGTTATGTGGTGGATCCTGGCACCTGAGAGACAGCTCAAAGTGACTATTCCCTTGTTTGGCCTGGTGAGTGGGACGACAGTGTGTTTGACATTGTCACCTATAACAAGTGTATCAGGTGTGTTGTTTAGCCCAAAGGGCAGTGACTGTGTGGCACACTGACATTGTGAACTGTGTGACATGTGGGCATTGTAGTGGGGTAGCAGTTGTATGTGTATCTGCTTTGGAGGTCTCTGCTGTTTAGGCAGAGTGTATGTAGAGCCTCCGAATATGTGTATGTGTGATAATGTGGTTTGTTTGCTGTCACTATCGGTGTATTAGAGACTGATATGTGGTGTGTGTGGTCACCCTCACCAGCTGACAGACTATGCCAGTCATGGGTCAAGAGAGCTCAGCGTCCTGTATGTCAATATTGTAACATCTCCCACATATATGTGAGTGTGATGTGAGGAGGAGAGGGTTGTCTGTGTACATGAGGCAGATGTGACATTGTGTCATAACCACAATATTCACTAGCTGGACTGGAGAGTACACATGAAACCAACCCCTGGACATGCCAGTGTATTATGATGACATACTCTGTAGCCTGATCACAAAGGATCAGTAGGGTGTTAAGTGAAAGAATATAACCGGGATTAGTGCTCAGGTTTGTTGGTGTTTTGTAAAGAGTAGCTGAGAAGGTGTCCAGACTGAGAATCATGACATGTCCTTCAGCTATGTAATAAATAGTAATGCACATGCATATATGTGCTGAGTCAGGGACAACTGTACCTTACTGACATTGCCGACATCCTGTCAGACAGGCCCATGTATACATACCCACCTCCCACTGACGATAGTCCCTGACATCATACCAGGAGATATCACGTGTAGAATGGCTGAACAGCTCCCCCCAAAGCCAAAAGCATGGCAGCAATTGGATTACATTGTTTCCCAATATGTGTCATGCATGCACTACAGAACAAACAGACCCTGCACCTGAACAGTCTGTTGAGCCTCACCCACTCCACAGGACCTGGAACCGTCGAATGTGTTACAGCAACATATGGCACTCCCCACATGTGTGGGTGCACAACACACCATGGGAAGTATAGTCCAGTAAGCCTATAAAGTCTGATCTGCAAGGCCATGGAGTGCATCATGGCAGAAGTCATAAACAGAGCTATTGGAAACTGACAAACACACAACCCTACCAACTGTGGTATGTTCATGTGCAGATCATGGTTCCCAAGCATGCTACACCATCTGCAAGGCAGCCACCCGGGACATACATCACGGAACAGAGCTACACATGTCCCACATAGACTTTGAACAGCTCTTCATCAACATCACAGACACATGTCATATCCACAAAACCAACAATCTGTGCATAGATATGTGTTGACATATGAAGGGATGTCAATGTGTCCACAGATAGATCACACAAGGTGAGACTCACGGGGTACTGTACAAGCTGTTGATACCTGCCGACCTACATGGATCATTCCTGGGATTGCATAAAAATGTGTACACACATTACCATGTCCAGTCTGATGATGTCATCATCCTACAAATATACCAGGAGAACAAAAACCACCCAGAAATGCATATAGTGTGCTGTATTAATGCGTATCTCTAGTATCATAACCTAGTTAGGTAGGGGTTTGAGTCTTGCAAATGCCAAGTGTGTGTAATTTCCTTTGAGAGGAGTAGCCTTTTTGGAGACTGGGAAAACACATTAAAAGAGGTACATCCCTCTTTGGAAAGTCTGATGATATCAGCATTCTACAAATATTCAAGGAGAGGAGAAGCCATCCGGTAATGCCTATAGCGTGCAGTGTTAATGAATATCTCTTTAGTATCATAACATAGTTAGGTAGGGGTTTGAGTCCTGCAAACGCTAAGTGGGGGTGGTGTGTATATGTCTGTAATTTCCTTTGAGAGGAGTAGCCATTTTGGAGACTGGGAAAACACATTAAAATAGGCACATCCTGCTTTGGAAAGTCTGATGATGTCAGCATCCTACAAATATTCAAGGAGAATAGCAACCACCCAGTAATGCATATAGCGCGCCGTGTTAATGTGTATTTCTCTAGTATCATAACATAGTTAGGTAGGGGTTTGAGTCTTGCAAACGCCAAGTGGGGGTGATGTGTGCTTTCCTTTGAAAGGAGTAGCCTTTTTGGAGACTGGGAAAACACATTAAAAGAGTTACATCCCTCTTTGGAAAGTCTGATGATGTCAGCATCCTACAAATATTCAAGGAGAACAACAGCCACCCAGTAATGCATATAGTGTGCCGTATTAATGCGTATCTCTCTAGCCTCATAACTTAGTTAGGTAGGGGTTTGAGTCCTGCAAACACCAAGTGTGTGTGGGGGTGGTATGTGTGTAATTTCCTTTGAGAGGAGTAGCCTTTTTGGAGACTGTGTGTGTGTGTGTGTGTGTGATTTCCTTTGAGAGGAGTAGCCTTTTTGGAGACTGGGAAAACACATTAAGAGAGGCACATCCCTCTTTGGAAAGTTCAATGATGTCAGCATTCTACAAATGTTCAAGGAAAACAAAAGCCACCCAGTATTGCATATAGCGCGCCATGTTAATGTGTATCTCTCTAGTATCATAGCACAGTTAGGTAGAGGTTTGAGTCCTACAAATGCTGAGTGTGTGTGCCACAGGTGGTCAATGCAGTGTGGGTATTGCTTTTACTATGGTATGACATATGTTTCAAACAGTATATGCATTGTACACATCAGGTATCTGCGTGTCAAATAAATGTGTGTACATGTGACCTCAATCAGTACATAGGTGTGAAGCCTGCATACTACATGAATACATTTGTAACCTTCGACAGATTGTGCCGCTGCTTCTGAGAGCATAGGTCACATACGTATGTATGCATCAAGCCCGGCCAATGTAGTGATCCGTGGCCAAGGACATCTCTGCCACATACACCTATAACATGTACTATAGAATATTGTGAGTGATGGTAATTGCCGGGGTATATATCAGACATGTTCATACACAATGACTGGCAATAATGGACAGTCATTATAGGTGTACACCAGCCCTGTGGATATGCATGCAGGCCCCTAATGTGTTATGTGAAACACAGAGGGACCCCACAATACCTATGGATATGTAGATACCAAGGGACAGATGACATAACACGTGCTTGTTTTTTATTGGTGGTTTGTTTTGGGTTTTCGCCCTCTATTTCTCACTCTGTTCTGTCTCTGTCTCAGTCTGTGTCTGTGTCCGTGTCCCTCTCTCTCTCACTCTCTATCTCATAGCACCTGCAATAATATAATTGCATATGTGGACTGCAGGTACAGCCTGCTTTTCTAGGTATCTGCACTTGTGCATGTGACAGCCTCTGCACCAATTGCTGCCCACCATTCAGTAATTGAATGCAGCCTGCTGTTTGGTGATTGCATTACTCACTGTGATTGCAGCCCACTGCTATAAAATGCTAGGTTAGGTAGGCATAGCCCTTTCAGCTTTCCAAGGTGGGGCCCATGCTTGTTTGCTCTGGACACCGTTGTGTCAGTCTGAAGGTTGGTATATGTCTCTTATCTGATGCTAGGGTTGTAGCCAGTTATATGCATGTTGTACTCAAACCTGAATGTTGCTGCTTCCAGTACACACATCTCAGTGTAGACATGTACGCACCCCTCCAAATGCTAACACAGGATACATGGGAATATGTACTTTTTTCTCACTTACACAATTAACTGCCATACAAATGTGGTTATTGCACTGTATTCCTGTAGCACATGCAGTGTTTGTGAACTGCTATACTGTAATTATTACGTTACTCACTTCTGCACAGTTTGTGGTTTGTTTTTGTTGACATTAGCACAGGCTGCCCAACACAACTGGACATATTTCAGTACTGAGTATGCCTACCTACACCCTGGTTTTTGCCTGAATACACAGGTGTGTTGTACCTTTGAGTAGGGGTGCAGAACTGCAAAGAGCATTTTTTATTATCATGTGAGGTTTATCTTGCTGAACATACAGGGTTTTTGTGTACCTGTTAGTCTATCAAAGCAAGTAGTCTGTCTGTGTAGCTCACACCTGTGGACATATCTGGATGGTAACTAGAGGTTAGCCTGGTATACTTTGTCTGTGCACCACACCAGTCTTTTCAGCAGTGGCACATTGGCATTGTCACAGTTGTTTACTAGCAGTACATGGCTACATCCTGTGATATTCCTGTGTTGTACTCCTACATAAGGGCATGGATGTGGAACTCCTTCCAAAGCTATTTGCAGAGTGTATAACAGCAGTAATGCTGATATGCCTGTGTGTTCCTGCCTCTGCCAGGCCTCACATACTCTCAGGTATATATTTGAATGGCCTCAGTGAAAGGTACATATAAGTGAGATACACCTGCAATATATTACTGACATATTGCAGTTGAGACTTTCTTGGGAATCAGAGCATATGTATAAATACACCTTTTCTGACGTGCGTGCAGTGTCTACTCTCACCTATTGACATTATGCACTACGTGTGATTCCACACTTGTCTGCCTACAGTTAGTACTTTTCAGAGTGATTCAGTGGGGCACAGCTAACATTGGTTTACAAATCAGGGACATCCCTGTAAATCAGTTACAGTTGGGGAGTCTGGCCTCTGCCCTATTCACCAGTATTTATCCTGGTCTGATACTGTGTGGTGTTTGTAAGGTGCTATTGTAACATTATTCCCTGCTAGGATGGCTGGTTCTCCTTTAACAGTCATGTCATGCAATTCCACAATAACTGCTGGTAAAGACCCTAAGAACAGGTTTTGTGTTATACCATTCCTATTTTCCATTTACATTCATTGTAATGCATGATATATTTATGTGAGAAGCAAGCTATTTGCATATCTGCTGTGGCTTAGTGATAATTCATGCAGTCTATTGTGTCAGTGGTCTGGGGTTCGAGACTGGCAGAGGCTTTTTCTTTTGCTGTTCAGCAGAATAAGGGCCCTGCCATAGAGTGACTAAGGCACTTTTAAGCAGTTGTAAGTGTGTTTGCGTGGGTTTGCGTGATGCTTAGCAATACTTAGCTAAGCGCACACATGCGCACACTCATTTAAACCCGCTTACTACAGCATAAAAGTGCTTACTCCTGCTAAGCCCTGATTAATGATTGCCATGTGTTAAGCAATATAAAGCAGTACTAAACAGCTTTCACCACCATTTAGTATATGTAAAGCAATTGCACACACTAATACTAGCACAACTGTGGTCAATATTGAGCAATATTGGGCAACGTTCTGCAATGTTGTTTAACGATGAGCAATGCTGGGCAAGCCTGGTCTACGTTGGGCATAGCTGAACAAAAGCCAACATGCTCATATTTGCTCTACTGGCCCTTAAGCAGTCTGGTCTGCTCAGTATGAAAATATAAAGCAGTGACCGGCCTCGAGCCCAGGATACTGTGCACTACAGTCATAGTACAGAACCACTAAACTATGACAGCATTGCACTGGTCAGTCTGTATGAAGAAATGTTGATAAGTCTATGCAACGTATCTCATGGAAACCCTGCAGGCACAGCATAATCCCTGTCGAGTTATGACACAAAAGTGAGCCCTGCAGTAAGAATAGAACCTGATTTTCAACACACATATAGTATAATTGTTAATATTGGTCATGTTCACACACATCAACAAATGTAGTGGACGTCAGACAGCAACATACTGAAAGGTCACACTGGGCATGCTCACACACTTGAATAAATGAGACAAATGTCAGGCAACAAAACACTGAAAGGACAGACTGGGCATGCTCACACACTTAGGCCATGTCTGAGTATAGCAGTGGGCCACACATATCCGGCAGTTGCATGTGTTAACACAGGAACCACTCAGTATTCACCAATCTACCATGTGCACACAGATATATGACAACAGACACATATATAATATATTGGAACCCTGTCATAATAAAATATGTTCTGCAGATACTTAGGTTGTTCATAGAAAGTGTGAAAGCAAAGAAGGGAAAAAATTTGCAATCAGTATCATCAATTAGCAATGTGCATCCTGAATATTACCATAGGTGCATAGGTTGATACTAGCCTATCTGCCCTAGGGCATGTATAAGCCTAGCCAGAGTGGGTTTGGCTTTTGCAGCCCTGTTAGATTAGTAGACTGTGCCTGTGAATAGTAGGTCACACAAGATAGGCCTTTTACGTTTGCTTTATTGTGCCTCTGTCCAGCAGGGACCCAGAAGAGATTCCAGGGGTAAACATATGATCACCCATCCACTCATCAATATGTCTCCTGTAGGGGGTCAGTGGGGGGCTCAGCCTATGCGGGACTGGGATCCCATTCCAGAGTGAGGGGAGCATCTGGGATAGAAATGTGTTCCTCCAGCATGTCCTATAAATATCTATGCTGAGGTGTAAGTCCCTGGAGCGTGTAGCTCTAAGGGATCCAGATATCCTGAGGTGGAGCATGTCCTTTAATGGTGTGTTGGACATGGCTGTAAACAACAGGCACAGATCACATATGAGTAGGTGGTAAGCAACTGAACAGAGCTGGCGTTACTTTAGCCGAACTGCACAGGGCATCTGTGTGAGTCCCTAGATCCACTTGGTGAGGTACTTTTGTGGCCAGTACAGTTGCTGCAGGTGTCGGGTAAGGTACATCCCAAATGGGGCATTGTATCCAATCATGGGCCTCATGAGTATAGGGGCACAATGACTTTACTTGATCTAGATGTGAAACCTGTTGGGATAGGGAGGGCTATATAGAATGTCTGTCTAACCACTATGGCAATGTGATTGTCAAAGGCAAGATTATAAACTACTCATGTCCCCATATCCCTAACAACGTCTACCATACTAAATGTATTAACACCTATGTGGTAATGTGTGGGCACTATGTGATTCCCAAAGGGGATGACTATGCATTTAATGGCATTCAGCTGTAGGCCATGGCTCTGGCACCAGTTATCCATCTCTGTGAGACCCTTTTGGAGGATGCTTGTGCCAGCTGGAGAGTCAAATATGGCACCCAGTTTGCAGTCATCTGTGAACATGGTCAGCCATATTCCTCCTGTGTTAGCCTGTACATGAGAGGAATATATACTGAACAAGACAGGTCCCAGGACTGAGCCTTGTGGGATGCCATGTGTAACTGGTGTAGAGTCAAACATGGCACCTGCAATATATACCATGTGGGTGCTATCCCTGATCCACTTAGCAATCCATCTTGTGACATATGTGTCGATATCTAAGCTGGTGAGCTTATGTATGATGCCCAAGTGGGGTATTGTTGTGAAGGTTTTTGCGAGGTCCAGGTAGGCTGTGTGGACTATCTTCCCTACGTCTATGGACCTGGTAACTGTTTAAAGAAGTTGACCATGTTCAAGAGGCAAGATCTGCCCACAACAAAGCTGAATTGTGTAGGATCCAGTGCTTGTAGTTTCCCGATGTCTGTGTGTATGAGTACCATGATGATACGCACCATAGCTTTGCAGACCAGGCTAGATAGGCTTATAGGGCGATAGTGTCCGGGGTCTGTTGTGGCACCACCTTTGTGGAGCGGGACCACTGTTGCTGTACGCCATTCCTTGGGTACATATCCTGTAGTAAGTCTGATATTGAACTGTGACTTCATGTGAGGGTTACGTTCGTCATGAAGCTTGTGTAAGATGCAGGTCGGGACACCGTCCGGTTCCATTGATGCTGTGTTGTCTGCTTTGGAGAGGGCAGCACTCACCTGATCATCTGTGATGTCAGGGAGGCTGCACTCTGTTGGGATGGACATTTGCTCATTAGGGGGGATGGGGGGTGACATTTGCACTGAACCTGTTTGCCAGGATGATGGCAATGTCTGTGGGTTCAGTGTATGTATTGTCATTTTGCAGTAACACACAGCATATCTGGGAGTTGGCACCCAAGTTCATGACATAACTAAAGAAGGCCTTGTGATTGTTCTTAGTGTGTGGTGCAATTTACCTTTCAAAGTGGGTCTTACATGAATTCATGTGTGAATGTAGCTTCTTGCTAGTACTGATCCCAGATGCCTTCCCTTATTGGGATTGTGCTCTATCATGTAGTAGCCCCCTCCTTTTGTTGTATAGCTTATTTATGGCTGTGGTCCACCAGACAGTTCCCCTGCCTTTGGAGGAGTGAGTCTTGTTCTTATTTGGGATAGCACGATCTATGATTTCCAGTAGGTGTCAATAGAATGTGTTTGTAAAGGATTCAGCGGTCTGAGCCATACTTACCTCTGTCCCAGAGTCTTTAAAGGATACCACCTTGGTTTAGAGAAGTGTGACATTTGCTGTTGGTAAGTACTTCACTGAGAGAACCTAAGATGGGGATGGGGATGGGATATGGATGTCCAGTGAGATAAATGTATGGTCTGACCTTACCAATGAGGGGCATACCTCTGGTGTGGAACATGGAGTCCCCATGTTGGTGATGATCAGGTCCAATATGTTTTCCCCTCATGTGGGTGTGGTGACCAGTTGTGACATAGCATTTGTGTTTAGAAATTCTAGCAACCTTTGGGGGAGGGTGTTGTGGCTTGAGTAGTATTCCCAGTCAATGTTTCTGTAGTTGAAGTCACCCCATATAATGGTGTTTGTAGAGACCTTCATATCCTCCAGTGTTCCCAGGAAAGCTGAGTGGGGTTCCTAAATTCGAGTGGGTGGTCTGTAGCAGGCTACAAACTGAAAGGCAGTTTTGCCCACTGTTAGTTGCACATGTATGGTCTCTGATGCTTCCTGCAGTGCTACTAACCTGGAGGTGTGTGTATCTGTGATGTATATGGACACTCCCCCAAAATTTGTTGGTCGGTGCGAGTCTTGTGGCCGAAAAGCATGGTATGAAGTATAACCTGGTAGTACTGGTGTGCATTTGGGAGCCTGAACCAGGTGTCTGTTACTGCACAGATATCGACATTCACTATACTGAGGAGAGTCTTGAATGTGTGCATTCTGGGCTCTAGACATCTGGTGTCGAGCAGCATTACCCGTACTTTCTTTTACCTTGTATTGTCCATGGAGGTGGGTTTGTCATTTGAGCCTTGCCCAAAAAAGGCACTGTGGGGGTGGCAACAGCCTTAGCCAGTATTTGAAAGTCCAAGGGTGACAGGTACAAGCTGTCCATAGCAAAGCTGCGTGGCATGTCGAGCATGTCATCCCAGGCTAACAGACACTGGATCCCCTTTGAATGACACCAATATGTTAGCCAGCTGTTACAATTGATCAGCTTGTCTGTATACTGTGCCATCATTCTTGGTGAGGGTAAGATGCTACACAAGATTAGGGTCATACTGGCCTGGGTTACACGATCAGAGAGCTCCTCTATGTCCCTTGTCATGTAGTCCAGGGAGGAATGTCTGAGGTAATCCACACCAGCATGGACAATGATGGAGCCATATTTGTACTTGCTTTGGAGTGACCAGAGTGCAGGTTTAATGTGGCAGAACCTGCCACCCGACAGACAGCTCAAAGTGTCCTTCTCCTTGTTCAGCCTGGTGAGTGTGACGTCAGTGTGTCTGACAATAGAGTCATCTATTACAAGTGTATTAGGTGTTTTTTTAGCCCTAAGGGCAGTGACTATGTGGCACACTGACTTTGTGAACCATGTGATATGTGGGTAATGTCGTGGGGTAGTAGTTGTGTGGGTGTCTGCGTAGGAGGTCTCTGCTGCTTAGGCAGATATTATGTAGAGCCTCCAAGTATGTATTTGTGTGGTAATGTAGTTTGTTTGCTGTCACTATAGGTCTATGTGTGATGGAGTTGTGGTGTGTGTGGTTACATTCACCACCTGATAGACTGTGCCGGTCATGGGTCGGGAGAGCTCAGCCTCCCGTTTGTCTATATAGTTGCATCTCCCACATATATCTGAGTTTGTTGGGAGGACGTGAGGGTTGTCTGTGTACATAAGGCAGTTGTAACATTGCCTCAAAAGTCCCATATTCACCAGCTGAACTGGAGAGTACACGCAAAACCAACCGTTGAACATGCCAGGATATTATGATGACATACTCTCTGTTGACTGATCAAAAGGGATCAGTAGGGTGTTAAGTGTGTAAAAGAGTATAACAGGGGGTTAGTGCTCAGGTATGTTGTATCTGCGAAGGAGTCCAGACAGAACCATGACACTTCCTTCAGCTATGTCATACACAGCACTGTACACACATATATGTCCTGAGTCAGGGCCAACTGTACCTGACTGACAATGCCGACATCCTGTCAGACAGGCCCATACATACATACCCACCTCCCACTGACAAATGTCCCTATCATCATACCAGGAGATATCACATGTAGAATGGGTAAACAGCTCCTTGCAAAGCCGAAAACATGGCATCAATTGGATGACACTGTTTCCCGATATGTGTCATAAGTGAACTACAGAACAAACAGACCCTGCACCTGAACAGTCTGTTGAGCCACACCCTCGCTACAGGATCTGAAACTGTTGAATGTGTTACAGCAACATATGGCACACCCCACAAGTGTTGGTGCACAACAGACCATGGGAACTATAGTCCTATAAGCCTATGACGTCTGATCTGCAAGGCCATTGAGTCCATCATGATTGAAGTCATAAACAGAGCTATTGGAAGCCGACAAACACACAGCCCTACCAACTGTGGTATGATCATCGGCAGATCATGGTTCCCAAACCTGCTAGACTGTTTGCAAGGCAGCCACCCAGGACACACATCACTGAAGGGAGCTACACACATCCCACATAGACTCTGAGTAGCCCTATATCAACATCACAGACACATGTTGTATCCACAAATTCAACAACCTGTGCATAAATATGTATTGTCATTTAAAGGAATGGAAATTTGTCCACAGAGAGATCACACAAGCTAAGAATTGTGGAGTCCTGTTCAAGCTGTTAACATCTGCTGACCCACATGATTCATTCCTGGGATTGCATAAAACAAAGTGCACGCACATTACCATGTCCAGTCTGATGATGTCAGCATCCTACAAATATAGCAGGAGAAAATAAAACACCCACTAAAACATATAGTGTGTTGAGTTAATGTGTACTTCTGTAGTATCATAACATAGTTAGGTAGGGGTTTGAATCTTGCAATTGCTCTCTCTGTGTGGGATTTCTTGTGAGAAGAGTGCCCTTTTTGGAGACTAGGAAAACACATGAAAAGAGGTAGCTTCTTCCTTGGCAAGTCTGATGATGTCAGCATCCTAAAATATAGCAGGAGAAATGCAAGTACCCAGTATAGCATATAGCCCGTCATGTTAATATGTACCTCTATAGTATCATAACATAGTTCGGTAGGGATTTGAATCCTGCAATTGCTGTGTGTGTGTGAGATTCCTTGTGAGAGGAGTGCTCCCTTTGGAGACTAGGAAAACATGGGGGGGGGGTATGTGTGTGATTTCTTGTGAGAGGAGTGCCCTTTTTGGAGACTAGGAAAACACATGAAAAGAGTTAGATTCTTCTTTGGCAAGTCGGATGATGTCAGCATCCTAGAAATATAGCAGGAGAAATAAAAACACCCAATCAAGCATATAGTGTGTCATGTTAATGTGTATCTCGGTAGTATCATAAAATAGTTCGGTTGGGGTTTGAATCCTGCAATTGCTCTGTGTGTGTGATTTCTTGTGCAAGGAGTGCCCTTTTTGGAGACTAGGAAAACACATGAATAGAGGTATATTCTTCTTTGTCAAGTCTGATAATGTCAGCATCCTACAAATATGACAGGAGAAACAAAAGCGCCCAGTTAAGCATATAGCTCATTATGTTAATGCATATCTCTCTCGTATCATAACACAGTTAGGTCAGGGTTTGAATCCTGCAATCATTGTGTGTGTGATTTCCTCTGAGAGAAGTGCCCTTTTTTGGAGCCTGTGAAAACACATTCAAAGAGGTAATCTCCTCTTTGGCATGTCTGATGATGTCAATATCCCAGAAATACAGCAGTGGAAATGCAAACTTCCAGTAAAGCATATAGGGTGTCATGTTAATGTGGATTTCTCTAGTATCATAACATAGTTAGGTAGGGGATTGAATCCTGCAATTGCTGAGTGCGTGTGTGTGACAGTGTTGATTAATGGGGTGTGTGTGTGTGTGATTTCCTTTGAGAGGAGTGCCCTTTTTGGAGCCTGTGAAAACACATTCAAAGAGGTAATCTCCTCTTTGGCATGTCTGATGATGTCAGTATCCCAGAAATACAGCAGCGGAAATGCAAACTTCCAGTAAAGCATATAGCATGTCGTGTTAATGCGGATTTCTCTAGTATCATAACATAGTTAGGTAGGTGGTTGAATCCTGCAATTGTGAGTGGGTGTTTGTAACAATGTTGGTTAATGAGGGGGGGGGGTGTATGTGTGTGTGTTATTTCCTTTGAGAGGAGTGATCTTTTTAGAGCCTGTGAAAACACATTCAAAGAGGTAATCTCCTCTTTGGCATGTCTGATGATGTCAGTATCCCAGAAATACAGCAGTGGAAAGGAAAACTTCCAGTAAAGTATATAGAGCATTGTGTTAATGCGTATCTCTGTAGTATCATAACATAGTTAGATAGGGGTTTGAATCCTGCCATTGCTCAGTGTGTGTGTGTGTGTGTGTGTGATTTCGTTTGAGAGGAGTGCCCTTTTTGGAGACTAGGAAAACACATGAATAGAGGTAGATTCTTCTTTGTCAAGTCTGATGATGTCAGCATCCTACAAATATGACAGGAGAAACGAAAACACCCAGTAAAGTTTGTAGTTTGTCGTGTTAATACGTATCTCTATAGTATCATAGCATAGCTAGGTGAGGGTTAAAATCCTGCAATCGCTGTGTGTGTGTGATTTCCTTTGAGAGGAGTGCCCTATTTGGAGCCTGTGAAAACAAATTTAAAAAGGTAATCTCCTCTTTGGCATGTCTGATGATGTCAGTATCCCAGAAATACAGCAGTGGAAATGAAAGCTTCCAGTAAAACATATAGTGCGTCATGTTAATGCGGATTTCTCTAGTATCATAACATAGTTAGGTAGGGGTTTGAATCCTGCAATTGCTGAGTGCGTGTGTGTGACACTGTTGGTTAATGGAAAGGTGTATGTGTGTGTGAGATTTCCTTTGAGAGGAGTGCCCTTTTTGGAGCCTGTAAAAACACATTCAAAGAGGTAATCTCCTCTTTGGCATGTTTGATGATATCAGTATTCCAGAAATACAGCAGTGGAAATGAAAACTTCCAGTAAAGCATATAGTGCGTCGTGTTAATGTGGTTTTCTCTAGTATCATAACATAGTAAGATAGGGGATTGAATCTTGCAATTACTGACTGCGTGTGCTTAACACTGTTGGGTAATGGGGGGTGTGTGTGATTTCCTTTGAGAGGAGTGCCCTTTTTAGAGCCTGTGAAAACACATTCAAAGAGGTAATCTCCACTTTGGCATGTCTGATGATGTCAGTATCCCAGAAATACAGCAGTGGAAATGAAAGCTTCCAGTAACGCATATAGCGTGTCGTGTTAATACAGATTTTTCTAGTATCATAACATAGGTAGGGATTT
This sequence comes from Protopterus annectens, assembly GCF_019279795.1. Classification (NCBI taxonomy): domain Eukaryota; kingdom Metazoa; phylum Chordata; order Ceratodontiformes; family Protopteridae; genus Protopterus; species Protopterus annectens. Next base: position 154,836,809 of record NC_056727.1, on the reverse strand, counting down.
GATTCCTGCAATTGCTGAGTGTGTGTGTGTATGTGTGTGTGTGTGTGTGTGTGTGTGACACTGTTGGTTAATGGGGGGGTGTATGTGTGTGTATGATTTCCTTTGAGCGGAGTACCCTTTTTGGAGCCTGTGAAAACACATTCAAAGAGGTAATCTCCTCTTTGGCATGTCTGATGATGTCAGTATCCCAGAAATACAGCAGTGGAAATGAAAGCTTCCAGTAAAGCATATAGCGTGTCGTGTTAATGCGGATTTCTCTAGTATCATAACATAGTTAGGTAGGGGTTTGAATCCTGCAATTACTAAGTGCGTGTGTGTGACACTGTTGGTTAATGTGTTGTGGGTTTTGCTTTTACAACTGTATGACATATCAGTAAAACAACAGTATGTGCATTGCACACTTCCGGTATCTGTGTGGCACATACATATATGTACACATGACCTCAATTGTTATCTGTGTGGCAAATGCATATATGTACATGTGACCTCAATGAGTTCATGGGTGTGAAGCCTGCTTTCTACACAAATACATCTGTTACCATTGACAGTCTGTGCTGCTGCTTCTCAGACCTTAGGTCACATATGTATGTATGTGTCAAGGCCAACCACTGTAGTGATCTGTGGCCTAGGTCATCTGTGTCACACACACCCATGACAGTTTCTATAGAATAGTGTGAGTGAGGGTTCATGCCTGGAGTAGCTGTCAGACATGTTCAAACACAACACAGTCTGTCAATAATGGCCATTCATTACAGGTGTACAACACCTCCGTGGATATGCATACAGACCCCTTCATGCTTATGTGATGCACTGAGGGACATCAGCATACTTTGGAAATGTGAATACCAAAGGACAGATGACATAACATGTGGCTGTATGTACACATTGGTACACCTGCTACATGTTGTGGGCTACTAACAATGTGGTACTGTCAGGATACTATGTATTGTAAATGTGGATGACTATGCTATAGTTGGCTTATAGCTTTACAGCATGTGTTGGTCAACAGGTATCTGTCTGTATGATACCCTTGTGGAGGATAAGTGTCTCATCTGGAGAATGCACTGTAGGCCACTGTATGCATTACCAGATCTGGACGGAGATATCCCTAGTGTGTTTGCTTGCACCTGGGATGTCTACATGCCAAACAGGAGTGGTCCCAGGAATGGGTGGTGGCCAATACCACTGGTTACTGGTATAGTATAGTACCGGAAGGACCCAAATGCTACTGTGTATCCTACATCTGTGTGTCAGTTGTCAAGACATCAGCTAACGATTGGGTAAAGTCAGGCTGTTGAGGTTATGTATACTACCAGTATGCAAAACAATGACCGATATAAACAGTATCACCCACAGCATAGTGTCAAACCATGTCATACACACAAGTGTACCCAAGTCATAACATATGTGTAGTAAAATGCATACTGGCCACCAATAGGAAATATGAAATGTTAACACTGTGTAATACAGGGCATGTCACCCATTCCATGTGTCCACTATGCACATACATGCAGATGGTGCACCTCCACCATGTTCACAAATGTACACCTGCAAATCTGTACTGCACACATCACACACATACCATCCACTCACCAACACATGCTGCCAGTACCGCACACATCAGCCAAGTGGCACATGGGCAGACAATACAGTATTGGAATTAACACTGGTGTAAATGATACTATATTGATAATCATAGCTTTAATTCATCATGCCTGCTCAGATATACCTACAAGGATATCAATACACCTTGCTGTTGACAACATGCTAACATTGCTACACTGCTATTAGGTCACCCTGTGCATCAGCACCATGTAAGCCTGTTCCTGCATCATTGTCACAGATGATAGGAGGTGGCACAGTTTCATCATATGCACAGGGTGTGTTATTGGTTTGCCAGAGCCTGACAATGACCCATCCAATCGACATGTGTGTGTGTGTGTGTGTGTGTGTGTGTGTGTGTGTGTGTGTGTGTGTGTGTGTGTGTGAGGGACAACAGTACAGTATGGGTCAATGCTGGTGCAATGTGTGTGTGTATGTGTTAGCCCTAGGTATTTGGTTTATGTGTGTGTGTCTGCATGCACACAGTTCCACCTTGTGGCTGCCACATATGGGTGATTGTGGGACAGCCACGGACTGTACCTGCCAGGCTGTACAGATCACTGTCTCCGGCTACAGACACAGTACCTGTGCCTGCCAGGGGTGCCACGGACAGTATCGGGTACCAAGCCAGACTGGGTACTATCGTCAGAGGCAGAGGGATGTCGACTGGACCCACGTCCCTGCTGGGACTGGCCAGACCCACGTGCACGTGGTCATCTAGGATGGTCTATTGACAGGCCAGCCCCAACATTGCTGGGGCTGGTACTGCCACTGCAGGAGCTGCTGGGACTTGTGTGTCATCTGCGATGAGTGCCAGCTGATGATGTTGCTGGCATACATCCACATCGATGTCTCAGCCGTCTTGCACTGTCCTGGCACATGGACATTACATTGCAGAGGACATCTAGCGTCTCCCCCAATGTCTATCAATGACCTCGGTGTAATTACGGATGGCACCAGCAAGGTCACGGATACTGTCATTAATAGCGGTGTTGTGAGCCCTCTTCGCCCTTAGTCCCTGCCTGGTGTACCATTCCATATGTGCATTACAGACCGGAACATAGCTGAGGTTGTGAGACCTGTGGGGGCACGTCTGCCAGGGGCATTATAACCAGCAGTGCTCCCACGAGCACCCCTGGACATATGCCTATGTGGTACCGTTCCAGGTGTCTGGGTATGGCTGCTGTGGTGGGGTTGCATGTATCATAGATACCACACTATCCTGGCTGATGCCTACTGTATGCTGTTCCTCCGCTAAGGCCATTGGTGTTGAAGGATGTATCGGCAGTATGAATGTGCGCATAGATGGGGTGGACAGCTGTGTACTGTCGATTGGTGGACCAACGACAGACCCTGACAAACCTGCCTGTGCCACTACACATGTGTCATCATGCCAACTATTTGTGGCAGTGACCTCAGGTTCCCTGCTGCACTCATCCAATACATCAGCACCTGTGAGAGGAAGACAGGAAACACACTTCACAATCTGTACAGGATGTTAGCGCACATGCACACATGAACATATGCACACATGCACACATGCGCACATGTACACATGCACACATGAACACATGCACACATGAACATATGCAGACATGCACACATGAACACATGCACACATGCACACATGCACACATACACTACTCAGTCAAGTTCACACACACACACACACACACACACACACACACACACACACACACACACACACACACACACACACACACACACACACACACACACACACACACACCAACAGCAATACAGAACATATCCATTAGTGGTTGATGGTGCAGTACAGTATCACAAGCCAAAGAGTCCTATCACACGTGTCAGCATGCAGGATGTGTGTTGCTCAACAGCATGCAGTGCGAGTGTGGAGAGTACTTGTTGATAACAGTATACATGTCTTTGATGCATGTGTGTTGTTCAATGATTGGCATCACCTTGGAACACAACGTGTACATGGACACAACATTGCTGTGCAAGTCTGGAATGCTTTCCAGTGTCCAGTGCACCATCACTCATAGGTATACATATCATGGCCGGATGCACACAACTGTCGGGTGTATAGCAATGAATGCTATGTGTAGTACTGTAGTTACTGTAACTGGATGTAGTGTAGTACCATGAGCCATCATCAGGCAGCATCATGTGGTCACTCAAGGCCACTAATGTATGTCACGCTGGCAACTATCTTGCTGTACCTGACCTGTACCACTTTGGCTACATTACCATTTCACAGCCAGTTGTTACATGGGTATATAAGGTGTTCAATAGGGAGCATTGCCTCACATGAATGTGTTGTATGTTGAAGCATGTCACACCGCCCCATGATAGTCCTCTACCCCCAGGTATAGTATGTGTGCTGTGTTGTTGACATTTGGGATACTGGAGTATGACCTTACAGCAGGTGTCTACATACACCATGTGTATCAAATTAACACTAACTGCATATGACAAAGTGGTGTATGTTGTGTGCATGTGTATTCACTCTGTCTATACAAAGTCCACTACAGTGTACCACAATTGGTTGGGATGCTCTGTGTATTGCATGTGTTTGAGGTGGATACTCATGTTACTTGGATGTGCATAGTCCCACAGAGAACATGCAGAGCATGCATTATGTGTAGCTGTTTTACATGTGTATATGGCCTACAACTCTCCTATGACAGGCACATGTTATATGCTATATTAAATGTAGAACACTCACCAGTATGGGTCTGCTGTCTTGCTATCACACCAGAGGGACCTACAAGGATATGAGACAGTTTGTCAGTGTCAACAACTATGGCATTGCTGCTGTGTGTTTACAATTCCACAGTAGTACAAGAGGTGACAATCACAGGCATACAAATTATGTTCCAAATTATCAGTATTGCATGACACCAGACTCCACATCTTCTGAATACACAGTACATATCTGGTAAATGCATGTTCTAACAATTGATCTAACAGTAGTCTACAGATATGCCATGTTACATGCATGCTCTGTATCTACATGCTGGGTGACTCCGGCCTCCATGATGACGTATGTCTGTTGTACTGGTTGACCAGGAGCCACCTCACTGAGGAGCAGCTCTTCCACTCTGGTGAGGGGGATGTGTTGATGCACCACCACCTGTGGCAAGCTGTTGTCTGTGGACATCGGAGGCATGCTGCTGGACATGTCTGATTAAATCACTGCAGTGATGGCGTACCTGCTCATAAGTCCGATTATGCATGCCTACATCATTCACCCGATGGACAACATCCTGCCACAGTGCAGTGCGTCCATGCTGGTCCTGGCTAGATCTGGAGAACAGCAGGTTGTAATGCTGTACCAGGGCATCAAAGATGACCTCCTCCTCCTCAGGGGGAAGAAGCAGGCTTCCTGTTGTGAGACATATTCCTGTAAGACAATAAAACAGTAATTGTGAGGAAGTCATGTGGCACACGTAACATGCTAAAGTACAGACATCAATGAAATGCCATATATAGCAACCTATTGGCTGTCAGTAGATACACACCTTTAATACCACATAGGACTGCTCATCCCACAACTGCCTGACAGTGCCTGGCACATACTATATTCCAAAACATGTTCTGCACAGCAACACAGTGGAACCAGTATGTAAGACTATACAACAATACATGGCACACTCTATGTGACACAATGCACCACCTAGCCACAGGGGGTGTGTATGAAGCTAATGCATGCAGACATTTGTCATCCATTGAAATGAATGTTAAGTACAGTTTAAGTACTATCAGTACACCACGCTACTTGTTGATAGCAAACCCCTCAGTAACAAATGTGCACATTCATCACTATAGGTGGCATACTGCTGTAATACACTACACATGTTGCTAGATGTGCACATATATCCTGTGACACACATACCACTAAGGCCATGTTACAGGCATACCCACACACACATCAGACATACCTACAGGACACAAAGGTATGGCAACCCAGATCAGTTTTACCTGTGTAACATACAGTACCGTGTGTCATCACCTACATAACCTCATGCCTGAGGTTTGTAATGTGTGAGGACTACAGGTAACAAACAAAACAGTGTGTCCAAGCAATGTGATATAAACCATACTGTGCTGTTTAGGCCTACAGCTTCAGGTAATACTACTGTTCATACAGGATTTGTATTCACTAGTGTTACCAATCAATAAGCATACATGTACTGCTTAAGCCTACAATGGCACACTCCGGTCAACACCATGGGACTACATCACACCGTATGCCTTACTGCTTTTCCTGCCTAGCAATAGCATGCGTATCCTTTGCTGGGATTTGAGCTACAACACTACATACCATGATATACACAGTTTCCCACTAGGCTATCACACATATACACAACTTTGATACATTCGCCTACACATTCACCATCACACCCAGTCAACCTCACATAGCAAGTAATGCAACAAGTACATGCGTGTGTGTAATGGGTCCTAGGTAGCTAATAGGCTATTATCCATAGGGCCTATGGAAGCCTAGCCATATGGTACCCTGCCCTTCCACACCCATGTAATGTAGGTTCATGTGCCCCTGTCATGCAGAGCCACAGTGGTAACTCCTGGGTTGTGTTTCCTATCTCACACCCACTCATCATGATTATTCATGACAACTGCTAATGAGGACCTTCATTTGCTATTGATAGGTGGTTAGTTCCAGAGTATGGTATGTGTCTGAGATGATAATGTACCACTCCAGCATGTTCTGCTTTTTCATGTTACAGGGTTTAGATCAGTACAGTGTGTAGCTTGTATGGAGTTTAATCTGTATATATATGGAGCATGTCCAACACCTGTGGGTTTGGCATAGCTTTGTATGTTAGGCAGAGGTTGCCTCTGGGTAGGCGGTATTGTGACACAGTGTAGCTGTGATTTTGTAAGACAGTCTGCATAGGGCATCTGTTTGTCTGGTAATACTCTTTGTGAGGTATGTGTCTGGCGTCTACTGTCGCTGTGGATATCTTCTGAGGTACATACCGACAGGGCCAATGTACTCTATGATGGGTGGTATGACTGATAAGTACAGTGGAACACTGACCTCTTATTCCATGGATGACACACCTTTTCTGATGACATGTGGACCATACTCAGTTTACATGACTAGTGTGGCACTGTGATTATCAATAGGGACACTACTGTCCACCTTTGTCTCGTAGTCTCTCATCACACTTTCAGTGTTGAGTAGACTACCACCTATGTGGTAGTTCATGGGTGCAGGGTTTTTAACAAGATGGATGGCAATATGTTTACAACATTGAGCTTGGGTGTACATATGAACATCCATTGGTGTACATATAGATATACATATAGGCACATATACAGTCCACCTTTCATGGTGGGAATATCAATTATACAAAGGTTGAGAGGGTTGCAGTTATGTAATGATATTGCACAGTCATGTGCAGAATGCATGGAAGGTAGTCTTAGCCCATGTAACTTTAGCAGGACCCCCATCTGGAAGACTAAAACCTGAGGAATCATACCCACGGCGTTTAAACGCCACATATCATATGCCAGCACTGTATGCTGTCTTGTTTGCCACACACTACCACCTACATATGAAAATGCACATAGCAACCTGCAACAACATATAATTGTCCACCCATCACAAACAGTTGCAGTATGTCCCTTGCTCTATGCACATGTTCAGATGCTAATTTATCAGACACATGCATATCTCTCCATATGTGTGTGCCATACACACAGGGTCCACAGTGTTGTAAGTCCATACACCTCACGGATGACCTGTTGGGCCTTGCTACAATATGGACAGTTGTCACATGTGTGCATACAGTCATAGTACAGGGAGTATATATAGCTGCAAATGCTAACATTACTATACTAGCCTGGTACAGCAGTTGCCAATGCTAAGCTGCAAATTATGTTACTATCATGCATGTCATACTCTGTCACATCCACGTTTACATAGGTGTTTGCACTACTCCCCCAAACTGCCATTATACGCAGTACTGTACAGACCATAGATAACATGTTCAGATGTTCGGCATATAATGCTGAGATACATATGTCACAGTTATGTCCCACTGCACACAGCTACACACTAATTTGTCCATGGCAGTAGTTATACATGGCATCACTGCATACATACCTACTGCTGCCACTTATGCATGTTTCTGAGTATGTACAGTACTATTCATAAACATCTACTACTTGGTGGTAACTACAAATCTGTTACATACCTGTTACTCACTGTCAGGTCCATCTGTGTATGCTTTTCAAGGTTTTGTTTTATTTATTAAGTAAAGTTTTTTACTTATTTGTTATTATTGGTTATTAATTAAGGTTTTTTTCTTAGTATATTTCGGTTTTACAGGAGTAAATATAATATTTACTCAAGTAAGGTTTCTTTATTAAGTAATAAAGTTTGTCAGTAGTTGCTGACATGTGCAATGTAATGATTGCATGTGGGGATAGCAAGTACAATCTGCTTTTATAGGTATCTGGGCATGTGCATGTGATGCCCTCTGCACCAATTGGTGCCCAGCATTTGGTAAATGCATACAGCCTGCTGTGTGGTAATTGCAGTACTCACTGTCATAACAACCCAATGCTATAAATTGCTAAGGTATGTAGGCGTAGCCCTTTCAGATTTCCAGAGTGGAACCCATGCTTGTTTGCTGTGGACACTGTTGTGTATGTCAGAAGGTTGGTATACTTCTTATATCTGAAGCTAGAGGTGTGGACAGTGATGTACATGTTGTACTCAGGCCTGACTGTTGCCACTTGCAGTACAAAGGTATCAGTGTAGAGTTTAACTCACCCCTACAAATGCTTGCACAACATTTATGTGACTATGTAGTTTCTTTTCTACTCATATAATTAACTGCCATACAAACATAGTTATTGAGAAGCATTCTTTTGGCACATGAACTGTTTGTGAACTGTTATACTGTGAATATTAATGTAGTCACTTCTGCAGGGTTTGTGGTTTTATTGTTGACATTAGCACAGGGTTCACATGACAACTGGACAATTCCAGTACTGTGTATGCCTACCTACATCCTTGGTAGACCCTAAACACACACGTGTATTTAAAGTGTGTGTGTGGGGGGAGGGTTGCTGACATACAGAGACCATTTTGTATTATTGTGTGAATGTTATCTTACTGGACTTAAAGGATTGGTATGTACCTGTTGGTTTATCAAGGCAGGTGGTCTGTCTGCATAGTTCCCAACTGTGAACCTATCCAGATGGCAGTTAAATGTTACACTGTTATTCTTTGTCTGTGCAACCCACAGGTGTTTTCATCACTAGTACAATGGCATTGTTACAGTCAGTTGCTACCAGTACATGGCTACATCCTTTGGTATTTCTGTGTTGTACTCCTACATAAGGGTATGCTTGTGGAAGTCCTACCACAGCTATTTGCAGAGTGTGTAACAGCAGGATAGCTGCTATGCCTGTGTGTTTGTGCCTCTGCCAGGCCTATGAAACACTTAGATACATCTTTGCATGGAGTCAGGGATAGGTAGTTAAATGTGAAGTACATCTTACACATAATAGAGTCTATAAAAGTCTAGACTTGTGTGAAGCAGTGCATATGGATTCATACTCCTTTTATAAAGTACAAGCAGTGTCTACTGTTATTATTGTCAGTATTCATTGTGTAATACCCCACCTTTCTGACTGACGTCAGTACTTGTCAGAGGGATTCAGAGGGGCACAGCTTAAATATGTTTCGCAGTCAGGGACATCCCTGTAAAGTAGTCACAGTTAGGTAGTATGGCCTCTGCCCTAATCAGATTTGCCACTGTTTGTCCTGCTATGATACTGTGTGGGGGTTGTAAAGTGCCTCTGTAACTTTATTTGCTACTAGAATGGCTGCTTCTCATATCACACTCATGTAATGCATTTCACAACAATTGCTGGTAAAGATCCACAAAACAAGCTTTGTGTTATGGCCTTCATATTTTTCCTTTACATTCAGTCATTGAAATGCATGATATATTTATTTGAGCACCAGGTTATTGTATAGCTGCTGTGGCTTAGTGGTAATTCATGCAGTCTATTGTGTCAATGGTCTGGCGTTCGAGACTGGCCGAGGTATTTTCTTTTGTTGCTGAGCAGAACAAGGGTCCTGACATAGAGTGACTAAGGCACTTTTAAGCAGTTGTAAGCGGGTTTGCGTGGGTTTGCATGATGCTTAGCGATGCTTAGCTAAGCGCACACATGCGCACACTCACTTAAACCCGCTTACTACTGCTTAAAAGTGCTTACTCCCACTAACCCCCGCGCTAATTTCTTTGAAAGAAAAGAAAATGGGGAGATAGGAAAGTGGTGAAAAAGGGGGCACAAAGAGGGAAAGACAGTAGGAAAACAAGCTTGGGATGTGCAGGATGGGTGTAGGAAAGGTCCATAGCTGCCCATTTCTTTACCAGCAACAGCTATGCATATGCAATAAATTTGGAGTGACATTTGAAACCTTCCACCCCTGGGAGAGGGGTGAGGACAACAAAGTATGTTGTACTGCCAATTATAATTATCAGTTTACATATCCAGCGGATGTCTGCGAAATGGGCAGCTATGTATGGGGCGTAATTTTTTTGTGGGTACAGATTGCCCTTTTTTTAAATTTTTTTCAGGTGAGAGTGGAAAGTGAGGTAGAGGAAGTAGGTATGTTTGGGGAGGTAGGTTGGGGAGGTAAACAGACAAGACAAACAAGACGCGTACAGGGGCGGTGTATGACACATGGGGTGGGTTAACACAATTGACGGGGACGGATGTTTGGAAATCGCAAGCCCATGAGCCCACAGATGGTAACAGTGGAACTGAGATCCCCACCCATGGGCAGTCACCACTGCACCTTCACAGCCCCGAGTGTGGCTGTGCTGGGAGCTGCGTAGGATGGGCAGGCTCACCCTTGAGATGCGTCACTCTCGCCTCGAGCTGGTGTAGGGGATCAGCGACTGAACACTGGATCTCCCTACGCACCACAACCCGGATCCTTTGAAGGGTGACAGGTGGCCCTTCTCCACCCATGCTTGCATGGGGGGGACGAGCCCCATCCCCTGCAGCACTTCCACCCGAAGGTGGCACAGGACCAACGGAGGAGGGGAGCCCGGGCTGGGCACTGGACCTGCTGGTGCCAGGTGCACTCGCCAGCTGAGGAGGGACAGGTGAGTCCGCTGGGACCGACCTTCCCATGCGTTCTGTGATTAGGTGTGTTTAATTACAATATAAACAACAGCATTCCAAATTAGTTGTAACAGCATGCAGTAATATTCCCATTAACCCAACACACCAAGGTTCCAACAGTTGAACTGCAAGCATAACACATACATATATTGAACGACAGTGGACATTCCAACAGCATGCAGGGAAGATTGGTAGCAACAGGCCACCATGATTGTGGTGTTTGAACAGGGCACATGCATCAAAGTGAATGCAGATATTTATAGAACAATAGGACATATGTCCCAACAAATGTTTGAGATTACACATACCCACTGAGGTGTAGAATTGCATGGTTTATGCACATACAGTAGGGTGTAGAAAAAAACCTCAATTAACATCTTATAAGCACTTTTAGTCTACACTACATTCCTAGTGACTGCAGGTGTATATCTCCTACATGTATTATTACACTTGCAAAACATGCATTAGGTTGTGTAATGGGTTTGGCTAGTTCATTATACACCTGACCTGTATCTGACATACTAACTGTCCAAGATGCAGATGTTACTGCTACATATTTCTTGATTTTATTTATATTTCTTTATCTACATATGTGGATGTGTTCACATTACATTTTCAGTTAAATTTGTACAGAACCCTGCATTTCTTGTAGCATACTCACATTTCTGGGGAACAAATTAACAAGCTACTCATGTGCCAGATTTACTTGTGCATGCCAGCCAGTAACTGACTGTTGAGGACCGTATATATGCTTCACAGCTACTAGCACTTCCATCACCCACTTTAGATGGGACTGCCCAACTGTGGGTTGCCAGCACTTATTAAAACAGTACTATTTGTATAATGCAAGGGTACAACAACATTTCAAAGTAAGTGACACATACACACTCCAGGTTTTATACCTTTATTAATTACATTACACACTTTTCCACAGGCTCGCTCCTTTATTTGATATTACAGTGCATATGGAAGACATATTCAAGACATATTATACCTTTATTAATAGGTTAGAACACTCTTTTTCAGGCTCGCTCACTTATTTTATATGACAGTACCTGCAGAGATATTATTCTGGACATATTTTACCTTTCTTATGGGTTACTACACTTTTTCTCTGGCTCTCTGACTTATTTCATATAACAGTACATGCAGATGACTTATTCAAGGCATTTTATGGCTGTATTATTGGACTACAACACTTTCTCTCAGGCTCTCTCCCCTAATTTATATAACAATACATGCAGAATAATCACTAACCTGCCTGGTGGAGCAGCCTTAGCAGCCTATCTGCATAGGCTTGCTGATTTACAGCACGGTCACCTGCAGCTGTGAAGTAAATGAAGGGATATTGAGACGTACCTATCCATTATACAGAATCAATTATCATTTTTTACATACTGCATTCCATGGCTACCTACTCAGTTGTGGGGCATCTTGCATCCCACAGGCCTTCTATATCCATTGGTTCAGTAGGTCCTGCTTCTGTCTCTTCAGGTCTGCATGGTGGTGATGGACCTGCTCACCCGTCTGAGGAATGCCTGTGACACTGGTGAGGTCATGAACTAACCGGTTCCAAGCCTCTGCCTAGTACTCCATCCCTTGGAACTGGCCCTGCAGGAGTCTTGACTCATGACGGTGGACAAGGAGCCAAACCATGTATTTCAACTCCTCGATGCCCAACGTTGCACTCGGAAGCGTGTACCCTCTCCAGCACCAGCAATTCTAACTGCAGATGGGAGCTACAATCAGTTATGGCAAGTATTCCCGCCTATAGGGCTTAAATATGCCGCATTTCCCGCACTTTTTTGTGATTGGCCATTTTTGAAAATTCTCAGCTGACTGCAGGCCTGCTTAGTAATGGTTATTCTCCCATTTATAAGTATATGTATGTTGACAGTGGCTGTTAATCCTAAGCTGTCATAGCATAGTGGTTCAGTACTTTGATTATGGTGCACAGAGTCCTGGGTTCAAACTTTGTCATTCATTTTATTTTACTACTGTCCAGACAGGCTAGGGGGTGTGGCTGTGTTTAAGCAACTTTGCCCAATGTTGCTCCACGTTGCCCTACGGTGCACTGGTTGGTGCGGTGCGCACCTCCACGTAAACCGATTGCGCTGGGTAAAGCGCTATTTAGCTATGGCAACTCTATTGAACTGGGTAAAGCGCTGCTTAACTGTGGGCAACTATATTGCGCTCGGTAAAGCGCTGCTTAACTGCGGGCAATTATATGTCAGGATCCTTTATAAATATATATTTTGTTCACTGATACATAGGCCATTTCAATGTTTTTTAGTAAAAGTTTAATCATATATGTCAGGAATTATTTCATATACTACTTTAGAACATAAATAAGAAGGGGAGTGGTGGGACTCGAACCGTGAATGCCTCATCTTTGTGCAAACGCTCTACCATTACGCTATCGCTATTTGGTGTAATTTGCATAAACATTCCTTCTTATGCTCTTCCACGTCAGGATTGTTAACTGCAGCTAAGCAATGGGCACACCCGCGTACACACGAGCAAATATGGGCAGCTATATCGGGAATTAGAAAAAAATAAATAAATTAATGTTTTACTTTTTATAACTATGCTGGGGGTTTACAATGTCAGGGAGTGTCGTGTTGCGTACATGGACATTTGAGCGGACTCGCTCTTGTGTGCTTACATTTTGCATTTCGGACACTTGCAGGGGCGTGGACATTTAGACTGCTCGACAGTCGGACATGCCCCCTGCCCTGCACGGTCCGTGTTAGACTTGCAGTTGGGTCAGCGTGCCCTCATGAATATTCATGGCACACTGACGTCGTACCGTTCAACTGCAGCCTCCGAGTAAGACTTATTTAGTCTTACACAGTGGGTTTGTGAATCCAGGGGAACCTTTAAAGCAGGAAAGCTGCAGCACCAAGTAAATATCAGTTTGGGACAAGAATGCAATATAAAAGAACTTGAGCAAGAGGGAGTGTATAAATATTTTGGAGCTGATGAAGGAGCAGCAATAAAACATGAACAAATGTGATAAAACGTAGTGAGGAATATTTTAGAAAACTTAAATTGAAAACAGCGTTGACATTTTGGAACAAAGTCCAAGCTATAAACCAATTTGTTCTTCCTGTACTGTTGTATACTTTTGAAGTGATTGACTGACCCCAAAAAAGTGTTGGATAGGTTGGACAGGAAAACAAGAAGGATGCTTCATACTCATCAAATGATTTATAAAAATCAGTGTATACCAAGACTGTATATTCCCCATTCTGAAGGAGGTATTGGCCTCCTTAAAACTGATTGCATGTAAAGATCTTAAATTGTAGGACTGCATACATATCGGCTGACCTCACAAGACCCAAATGTAGTGAAAGTTTTAAAATATGAGGAGAATAAGTCTAAGATGACTTCCCTGTTTAGTTTAGCAGAAGCATATCGGAGTCAAGCGGGAATGGAAATCAAACAAGAAGTAGATAAACTGAAAGCACCAAAAAAGAATATAAGGTGAAGGATCAGATGAAAAAGCAAGAAATGTGGAACATGCATACATTTATATTTGCAAGTATAGAAAACTCTTAAAACAACCTCATGCTGATCAGGATCAAAACAGAAATGGTTAAGGAGAGGTGAATTTAAAACAAAAGAAGAACGGTTAATATTGGTGGCCCAAGATAGTGGACTACATACATGCTGGTTTACAAAGTCCATTGAACATGTGGGAGAAACAGAGAAATATAGGTTTTGTAAAACAGAATTGGAAACAGTCACACATGTTTTGCTTGTTGTGATATACTAATAGCAGAAAGACTGTATACTGAAAGGCATAATAATGTGGCAAGACTGTTGCATTGGGGATTATGCAAACATTATAATATTGAAGTAGCTGAAAAACAGTAGAAACATGAACCACAAAGTATTATAGAAAATGATGAAGTTTATATCACATGGGATCACCCATTACCAACAGTTCAAAAAATAGATGCAAGAAAACCAGATATAATAGCCCATGAAAAGAAGACAAAAGTAGCATTGATCAATGAAATTGCTACACCCAGTGTCTTACGTACATTGAGACACAAACTCATAAAATACAAGGATTTGTAGGCAGAAACAAGAACAATGTGGAAGAAGGATACCCAGACAGTTTGAATAGTAGTAGGAGCAATGGGGCTTAGAAAAACAAATTTACAATCGTATTTAAATATGTTACTAATACATGAAACTCTGTATGAATGGCAGAAGGAGTCACTGCTGAGCACATTGTAGGTGCTGCAGAACACTTCTGGCTACCATCAAGATTGAAACAATACAAATTTCATTAACTTTAATCATACTTTGACTTAGGAATGGGGTCCATTCCTGCCATGGTATCAGAAACCCAAAAGACTTGGAGAAATTAAAAAAATAATAATAAGCCAGAATATATATAGCAAACCTACTGGCTAACAGATTCAACTCTAACTTTACCCTCCTCTCCCCCACAACCTTCCCTCAGGAAATATCATCAAATACAATTCCCCTTGCTATCACTAGGGAACAGGTCCTTAATGCCGTCTCTAAGGCCAAGAACTCAGCATCAATGGGCCCAGACATTATCCCAGGATGCCTTCTAAATAGCGTGAAACATGACCTGCCAGGCACTGTGGAATTGCTATTTAACTGTAGTCTCCCAGCAGGCTCTGTGCCTCATGAACGGAGAGCAGCAACAGTCATCCCTCTCCACAAAGTGGGCCATTTACAGACCTTGGAAACTACAGACCCATAAGTCTCACTAGTTTCATATGCAAAGCCATGGAAAGAATTATCATGGAAATGATCAGTAATAACATAGGAAACCTCCAGACACTGGACTCAACCCAGTTTGATTTTGTCAAGAGCAGGTAATGCCTACTCAACCTGGTAGACTTCTTTGAGAAGGTCACCAAAGCAATGGATGAAGGCAGAATTGTTCACGCTGCCTACCTCGACCTGGCCAAGGCATTTGACACAATTCCCTACTTGGACATTGTTGACAAACTCAAGAAGTTGGGTACAAACCCTTATGTCACCTGGTGGATAGCCAGCTGGCTCGCTGACAGAACCCAGGAAGTTAGAATTGAGGAGTGGACCTCTACAAAGAGGCCATTCACAAGCAGAGTCCCTCACTGATCAGTCCTGCGACTACTTCTTTTTTGGCATTTACTTCTCTGAAGTCAAGACCAATGTCAGTGGCCTCTGGCTGACCAAATTTTCAGATGATTGCAAATTAAGAGCTGTCATTGAATCCCCCACCAACATGAATGTTCTCCAGGAAGGGCTGACAAAGAAAAATAACTGGTGTCAGAGCTGTGGATTAAAACTAAATGTCAATAAATGCAAAATAGTTCTTTTGGGAAGTCATTCATCCACTCCTGGTAGCTATCATATTGACAATGCACCCCTAAGAGTTGACCAACTAATGTAGTCAGGGACCTGGGGACACATATAGACAGCAATCTATCCTTGACCATCAAATATCTAGAGTAGTGATGAAATCACTCTATGATGTGCAACTTATAATCAAAGTTATGGCATCTAGGGCCAAGGAAATCATTGTTCTACTGTATTTGGCATTCATCAGACCTGTCATTGACTACAATGTCCCCTTTGGTATGTACCTAATCAGGCATTTCTAACAATTAGATTGTCCACAGAAGTTCCTCACTAAAAGAATACAGGACTGTAAGTAACATGTCCAATGCAGATCACCTCAAGGACCTGTCCCTATATTCTGTCTCCTACAGGCTGTTGAGGTGAGATCTTTGCCTAGCATACAAGGCATTGTCAGACTCCATTTTGATGGACCTCCTGCATGCTCGCAAAACAAACCTTACCAGAATTACCCTCTGTAAAGACTTAAAACTTGCCAGTGATATATGCAGGACCTGCTGGAGAGACAGGCAGACTACCCCTTCTCTAGAACACGTTCCCCATCACTGTGAAGCAAATTTCCTCCTTAATCCAATTCAAGTATAACTTGAACAATTGGATGGGGAACAAGAAATTCATCCTGGGTTTGGTACCTGTGTCTCTAATGATGGACACAGGCAACCTGTAAATGGTTCATCTTCCAAGCCACTGCTTACAATTACCAAGGGTACAAGAATTTGTCAGAGATTTTGAATGCATGACTAGGCTTAAAAAGACCCTTGTGGTCATTAGCCTACTAAACACCTATGAACCGATTAATCTATAAATTACTATTATTAATAAAAATACCTACGGAATACACTTGAAACACAGACTCACATTAAAAAATATGCTTATTAAGTATATATTTGAGAATGTAGGTATTAAGATGTGGATTATCTAACTTATTGTAGGCATCTGGTGGCTGGCATTGGACTTCTGCCACTCTCTGAAGAAGATCATATGCATTCTGTTGCTGTCGTTTATCATAACCATGGCAGACCTGCACACCAGTCTGGTAGATCCCACTTCATCTGTGGTGCATTCTCATAATCTAGTTCCAGATGACGATCATTGACAAAGTTACTGGGACTTGCTCTCATCTCTCTCCTTATGTCCAGCATAGACAGTGAGCATCTGCATCATCTCCACATCCATCCAGTTTGGTGCCTGGACTCACCAAAGCCTTCTGTTGACTGACGTCTTCAGTATGATTCTCAAAAGTCTTCTTTAAAATGCTTTCCAAAAAATACTAACTGAGGTCCCACTCAGATCGCAAGTAGCAATATATAGTAACGATATGTATCGATATTGTATTTTAAAGTTGGCACATTTAGGATGGTGGAAGACTATCTGAGCACATTGCATACAAGTTACAGATATTCCCGTTTATTGATACCTATTGGGCAGTAACATTGAGCACTGTATACTTATGCCGAGCTATTGGTTAATGCAATGAGATTCGAGAACTTATATGGATGTTCGCTAATGGGATTCCAAAACATTGAATGCTAATGAGCCTCAATAATTATGTATGGTGCAAATGCACTCTGGGGTATAGTTGAATTAGGGCTAATTTCAGAAGGTAAGCTGTGACATGCTTGCTTTGCTCTGTTGGGATACAGTGCTTTTATCACATACTTATTTTCACATTGTGTTATTTAAAACAACTGAAACATATTTTCAAGCATAAGTTGTTTGAAATTCTCTGCATTAGAATATATCAGTTATATAAAGACGGGTGGTAGATTTCCACAATATGCATGCATATGTGTACATATTAATCAGTAACGAGGAGGTTTTCTCAATGTGCAGTTGAATAGCTACAAATGAACCAGCCCCAGTGACCTACAGAAATAGATGGACTCAATTTATATCCATAATTAATGCATAGTAATGTATGAAGTGTTTGTGGAGACTGGTGACTTATGGGGCTGTCTGAAAGTTTTATATTCAGTGACTGATTTACAGATACTCCCTGATACTGAATCATATAGTAGTTGTGATTACATTCTATAGGATATATGCAACATTGGGACAGCTTAATATTTACATTGTTTCTTGTAGTGATATGTAATAATGAGTGTGTAACAGGTCATTTTCAAATGCTATTGTTGTACTGTCTTGTTTCTGTACAAATGTCAGTAGTTTTGATGTTGTGTACCTTATCATGAAGGCCACATTTATTTATTTATTTATTTCAGTTTGGTGACCGGGGGGGGGGGGGTCCACTGGGCTCGAGAGCCCATTTTCAGTGGAGGCCCGGGGAGAAAAATTCATAAGCTAAGCAAAATACATTTGATATAGAGGGTATAGAAAAAAATAGAGACAAACAGGAACATTGGTAAGGCTTTAACATTACATAGTAGACATTGAGTTTGTGGATTAAGTAACTATTCAAAATTCAGACATGAACTGGTACATTGTTAAAGTTACACTTTACACAGTAAGCATTAAGCATTCAGATAAAGTACCCCTCAGGACGCAGATACATAAGATAATCAAGTTATAGTAGCAATTGAGGGTGCAGACCCCTTTGAGAAGAGAGACATGAAGTGGTGCAAATACTTTGTAGAATAGAGACATGAGCTAGTACATTAATAATTTAACAGATAGGTCATATGTTGCAAGGAAAAAATTCCAGAGTTTATATAGAAAATGTGTCTTGTTTGGGTGCCAGAGCAGGTACAAATGAAGGGAGAGGAGAACCGGGAATGAAAACTAAATAATACGTATGAAATGTGCAAGAAATAATGCTGAAGAGAGAGTCATTTCTAGAGGTGTTAAGAGGTCAATTCTAGAGGAGTTAAGTAGTAGGCAAGGGGGAAGTAGGGAAAATATGATTTAAAGTGAGAAGAGAAGAAGGCTAGGTGGGTAAAGTGCAATTGCACTTCCACTTAGAGAAGAGAAGAAGGCTAGGTGGGTAAAGTGCAATTGCACTTCCACTTAGAGAAGAGAAGAAGGCTAGGTGGGTAAAGTGCAATTGCACTTCCACTTAGAGAATAAGTATGAATGGAGATGTAATTTGAAGTTGTTAGTGTTTTCAATAGTTCGTAGAGAAGAAGGGAGAGAGTTCCATTTTTTGGCTAGGGAGAAGGACAGGAGGTGATGTCCAGCAGGGCGGGTTGGTTTGTAGACAGTGAGAAGGTTTAGGTGGGAAGATCTAAGTGGCCTATTAGGAGTGTGAGGTTGTAGGAAGTTGGAAAGAGTAGGGCATATGGTAGGGTTAAAGAATAGCTTATGGACAGCAGTAAGTTGGAGGTAGTCCAGATGGTTGGAAAGTTCTAGCCAGTTAAGAATGTGGAGGGCAGAACAATGGTGGGAGGTGTGTTTGGCTTTTATGTCAAACTTGGAGATTTTATTGTAACAACTTTCCATTTTGGAAGAGATTGAGGCAGATAGGTTAGTTAGTACTGGTGCACCTTACATTAGAGTGGGGAGAAGGTAGGTGGTGGCAAGGGTTTGTCTAGTAGAAGGAGTGAGATGGTGGATGTTTCTATATAGTAGGCCAAGTTTTTGATGTTTTTTTTTATGTTTAGTTGAATATGTGTGTCAAATTTTAGGTGTTCATCTAATGTGACCCCAAGTAGTTTAGCATAGGGAACGATTTCTATAGTAGAATTGTCGTGATTTCTGATTTGGAAATAATTATTATCAGGTGGGCAGGATTTTGAAGGAGTGAAGAGTAGTATTTTAGATTTGTTAGCATTTAGAGGTAAATGGTTTTTCAACATCCAGTTCTCAGTGGCAGAAAAGGTGGTTTGTGTGTAAGATTGAAGTTCTGGGAGGTTGGTGGCTTTGCAGATTAAAGTGGAGTCATCAGCATATTGTACTATTTTAGTATTTGGGATGGCTGAGTGGAAATCATTGACAAAGATGTTAAAGAGCATAGGGCCGAGAGTAGATCCTTGGGGAACTCCAGTAGGGGTGGGAAGGAAGTCAGAGGTGTCTTTCTTCCATTTTACAGCTTGAGATCTATCAGTTAGATAACTTGAAAACCAGGACAGGGAGTTGTGAGAAAGGTTAAGATTAGCCAGATGGCTGAGGAGACGAGTATGGGAGATAGTGTCGAAAGCTTTGGAGAGGTCTAGTAGAACTGTAGAAACAATATTTCCGGAGTCACGGGCATGGTTGACTATCTCAAAGAATGAGAGGAGAGCAGTAATAGTACTATGGCCAGGGCAGAAGCCATGTTGGGTTTGAGAGATTAGATGGTTTGTGGTTTGGAAGGGCATTAGTTGGGTATGAACACATTTTTCCAGTATTTTAGATATTGGGGAGAGGATGGCTATGGGGCAAAAGTTAGAGGTATTATTATTTTTACCACCTTTATGAAGAGGATGTATAAAGGCAGAATGCCAGAGCTTGGGGACATAAGATTCTTGTATGTGTGATGCTGTCACTGACTGTGATAATACCTGAGATGCATCCTACATTCTTGAGGTAGAATTGTTAATTGTTTTTGGATGTACATATAACTGTGGCAACACCATTGCGACAGTACTGATGTACTGGCATATTGGTTATGTGTTTGGGCTTTACTTGTCAGAATATCCATTGACATAGGTGCTAATCCCATCTCTCCATATATGACTTGTACAAACTTGTTGAATGGATTGGTAGCTGTGCACATGTATGCTGATGATGTTAGAGCAGATGGATCAGCTCTTCATATACATGACATGGATTGTTTGGCATAGCTATGCACTGCAAATGAGAGGCAAGCCATTCATTTGACATATGCTTTAACATTGTCAGCTCAATATGTGAGCCCCTATAGAAACTCTGATATGTGCATATCAGCCCGCCTTCCAGATGTTGAACCACAATAGAAGAGAAAGTTTCTCACATGGATGGGAGATGGCATAATGGTTGAGGTGTTTACCTTATAGACACAAGTTACAGTGTTTGATTCTTGCCTTTCTGAAACATGAATAGGCTTAAAAAGGCCCCCTGGTGTCATTTGCCTAGTAATTACCAATGAACCTATGAGCTAATAACTGAGGCACTGCACCAGTATGTCTGCAACCTGCTTGTACAGACAAGTAATACTATGTGGAGGAATCAAGTGTTGACAGAAGTGACAAACATAATAAATGCTGTGTGTAGTTACAATAGATCTAAGGAGGCCAGCTGGTGATGTTGCATTACATGATCCTCCATGCAGCTATCAGGGCAAGGAATGCCACTTGAGGTGATGAGATAAGGATATTCCTGGCCTCCCTTCACACCACCTGCCAGGATTATCAGATACCCTCAGAGGTATTGAGACAGGTGTTTCAGGATGTACAGGAAAGTCCAATGTTCGCAAACACTGTAGCATGCATCAATTTTCATTGAGGGACATTATTTCATATTTATTACTGTATTCTTATATTTCTGTTACAGCAGCAGAACTATGCCATTGAAATGTTAGCACACCTGATGTGGATGCACAGTGTTAAGTGTTATAGCATGTTACCTTATCAATACAGTACAAACATAACACTGTCAGCAACATGTGTGATGCTGTACTGTTCAACTGCAAAAAGCCCAACAACTTCTGAATGGTAGCAAAACATATCATGTAACTGTATTCATATCTTGTTAATGTGATCCATAGTTGCTGTATGCCTCTGTCTCCTGTTATGACTGTGGAGTGTACTCACATGTTATTGTTTGTGTACCATTTTAACATACAGATACATCATTGGAAGATATGAACCATCACACATAGACACACCTGGTAAGGTTGTTCATATTGTTATTATTGTGCAGCACTATTTAGCACACCTGTGATCTATGATGTTAATGTTGGCTTGTTCCCTACACAGGTACATCTGCACAATGTGTGGACCATTTGTCGTGTAAGTATTTCCATATCCCGGTGTGATCCATACTTTTTATGTGCCTCTGCCTCTTGTTATAACTGAGGATTATGCTCACATAGTTCTTTGTTTGCCATTTTATAGTACGGGATCCACTTTATGTCAGGTAATACACTTTCCAACTAATGCAGACATACCTAGTAAGGCAGTCTATATGGTTGCTGCATTTCACTATTGAAAATTACATATGTGCTCTTCATGACTAATGTGGCATTGTTCACTTGCACAGGATACCTGTAGTCAGAACGTCACTATTGCCTGTCTGGTATGTGTATATTTTATTTGCTATGTATAATACCTCAGGTTGAATGCTACAAGATGCTATGTACATATTTACTGATGAGTTGTGTATGTTATTATTCTTACATAACAGTATCATTTCAACCCTCACCACCAGTGGTGGAGGCACTGGAGGGCATATGTAACTGACATGGTAATCTCTGTTACATAGGGTCCCTGAACCATCCCCATGATGACCTGTTAGGTCCAGATAATCATTAGCATTGTTGTTATATAGTTGTCTGAATTTCAGAACTAGTCTGCATCATTTGACTTCTGTAAATACATATGACATGTGCCATCTGTCTCTTTTTTTGCAGAGCATCCACTATTTGCCTCCTTCAGTTGCCCATCCACAGATCCTGAGGTGAGATGTGATCTGCCTAGTCTGACAGTACAGCCAGTATAGCAGGTTATGGCATTGGGTTCATTTTTTAGCTTGGAATGGGACAGACATGTGGTTCATGGTTAGCCCCCAACAGGGGGGATAATTCTGATGATGTGGAGACATCAAATGATGGACATTATAATGACCACAACCTGCTGTCCCATGTAGAGTTGGGTAATGATAGTGACGTTTCCTCATGACTGACCAATACTGACCATCAGACTACATGGGGGAGTATAGCTAATGTGCAAGGATGCCTGTCAGAGGGTATCTGCCTACTATTACAGGCAAATGAATGCTCACAGTGAAGTTATGGTCCTGACCTGTGCACACTTGCTTATACCACCAATTGTGTAGGGCATCACTTGCATATGTTACATGAAAGTCAAGAGTGCAGACATTGAGAGGTCATGGTGGCACTGGCTACACAGCATGACAGTGTAGTATCTATTGCACTCTGTTGACAGCCTTATTATGGTAGTGCTAGAGCAGTGCCATAGTATGAACCAGGTGTAACATGCCTTAACTGTACTGAACAGGTTACCTGTAGTGTGGAGAGGCAAACCCCCTCTCAGTAGACCCACACATGGCCCTCAAACATCAGTGTCTGTGCTTCAACCTGCATGCACATTTGGTGTTGGTAACTCAGCTGTGAGCCCAGCAGCCACAGCCAGTCAGACACATCACACTGCTGCTCCCACCCACACTGTGTCCCACAATGCTAGCATCATCACATCCAGCTCCTTGATACAGCACCATGAGACGAGTGTTTTGGGACATGGCAGGAGCAGCCAGGACTGCAGTGTGAGCTGTCAGCATGGGCATCCTGGACTACATTAGAGTAGCACTGATCACTGATTCAATGTGTGTCCTGTTTTGTCATTCTGACCCTGTGTCAATGGTGACAGCTATGCTGACTACTGACTAAACAATCTATCAGTGTTTTTTCAAATCTCTGATGGCACAGGGTTTTTCTGATCATTTCTGTGACTTAGGTGACTAACTTCAAGTTGTGATGTGTAGTACTTATTTATCATTCATATATGTTCTTACAAATTTTGATGACAGTAATGCTTTATGTGATTATCGTCATGCTTCTATGTTTGCATCTATTTCTAGTTAACATATAGCATATATTTACATGGTTAACAGCATGTTACCTTAGTCATCCAGCATTGATTGCTATGTTACACATTTCCATGTTGTCTGCCATTCCCGCACACATAGGTATGTCTATGTATGCATACCTGTGCTACTTATTTAATATGGGACTGCACATGCTTCACCCTCAGCACTCACTGCACTTCTATGGACCTGTTTTCCCTTTTGTATCCCATGATGATGTGTAGTATCCATGTGAGCCTTTCCATATTTCACTGATTCCACACACACACACACACACACACACACACACACACACACACACACACACACACACACACACACGTTTGTGTGTGTACATATGTATCCATTTTCCATGGCTGCTGTGTAGTCACTGTCACTGATGCTCTTAACTCTAAATGAGTTGCGCTACAGCAATAACCTGTGCATTGAAGCATTGCCTTATGTGTGACATTACACATCATGCATGGGATGCAAGTTTTTTCAGTTTTATTTCTCTTTTTGACCAGTCCTTGGGATGTTTATAATTACTCATTCTGCTGTATGCGGTTTATTGTGTTGTACCACATTGATCTGATGTTGTCTTTTTTTGTCTGTTTCTCAACTGATGGGTCTTATGTCCAACAATAGATCTGTCCTTGGCCACTTTGATATACTTTAGGCTCCATAGCGCAAGCTCATCCACTTATACATAATTTCTGTCTTACCCTCAGCTACCTTAGATTGCATTTGCACCTTTAGCAGTAAGATGTGGTTACATTTATCTTGAGCAGGCCATGGTAGATAAGTGTTATTTTTTGCTAATGTTGATATATATATATATATATATATATATATACATACATATATAGACTGAGAAAGATATATATATATATATATATATATATATATAATCTCACTGTTGAGAATATTTTGGTCTCTAGATATAGTGGTCTTGGGCCTTATGGCCTTCTGTTTTTCTTCCTACGTATTGTTGACATTTCTTTCTTACCATAGTTGGTATTAAAATCATCCAAGGTGAGCTTCAAAAGAAAAATTGCCAAGGACTCCAAAGATAACCACAAGGCATTATTTAGCTATGTCAAGAATCTAAGTGGCAATGCTCAGATCTGCTCAGAGTTAGTGCAGAATGGCACAAAATACACTGAAGTGACCGATATTGCCAACATCCTGGCAGACAGGTTCAGTGCAAACTTCACCCCCCTCTCACCCCCCAAAAGGGCCCATAACCATACAAGAATATAGAGCCCCTGAAATCACAGAAACTCAGGTTAAAACAGCCCTCTCCAAAGCCAAAAACACAGCATCAATGGGACCGGACGATGTCCCAGGCTACGTCCCACATGAGCTCAAAGACGAACTAACCCCTCACCTAAACACACTGTTCAAACTCAGCCTCTCCACAGGCTACGTACCCATAGAGTGGCGCACAGCAATGGTTATTCCGCTCCACAAAGGTGGAGCCACAACAGACCCCAGGAACTATTGCCCAATAAGCCTGACTAGCTTGGTCTGCAAGGTTATGGAGCACATCATCATGGTACTCATTAACAGAGACATTGGGAACTTCCAAACACTGGCCCCTACCCAGTTTGGCTTTCTTAAGGGAAGATCATGCCTCCTGAACCTGGCTGACTTCTTTGAGACAGTTACCAAGGCTATAAATGAGGGAAAGGTGGTACACACAGCCTACCTAGACCTCATAAAGGCCTTCAATATCATTCCCCATTCTGGTATTATAGACAAGCTCACTAGCCTGAACATAAACCCCTACATCACAAGATGGGTTGCCAACTGGCTCACAGACAGAACCCACATGGGGAGAGTTGCGGGAGCTAGGTCCGACTCTAAACTGCTTACAAGTGGCATTCCCCAGGGCTCAGTCCAAAGACCCCTCCTGTTTGGCATATACTTCTCAGAGGTACAGGCAAGCACAGGAGGACTATGGCAGACCAAGTTTGCAGACGGCTGCAAACTAGGGGCTATAATTGACTCTCTGGCTGACACAGACATCCTCCAAAAGGGTCTCACTGAGATGGATACCTAGTGTCAAAATCATGGCCTCAAGTTAAATGCCAAAAAGTGCATAGTCATCCCCTTTAGAAAAAACAAAGTACCCACAAACTACCATATAGGTGGTAGTCCCCTAAATATGGAAGCCGTAATAAGGGATCTGGGGACCCAAGTAGATAGTAATCTCTCCTTTGATAATCACATTGCTAAAGTGGTTAGAAAATCCTTCTATGTGGCCCACCTAATCACAAAAGGGTTCGCATCCAGATAAAAAGAGGTCATTGTGACCCTCTACTCATCACTCATCAGACCCATCATAGAGCACAATGCCCCATTTGGGATGTACCTTACAAGACACCTGCAACAGCTGGAAAGACCACAGAAGTACCTCACCAAGAGGATCACTAGCCTTAAACAGATACCCTATGCAGCTCAACTGAAGAAACTCCAGCTGTACTCGGTTGCATACCACCTACTCAGATGTGATCTCTGCCTGACATACAAGGCCACGTCCAACCCAGAATTAATGGACATGTTCTACCTGAAGAAAACCATATCCCCTTGAGCCACATGCTCTAGGGATCTAACCACAACAATAAATAGGACGTGCTGGAGGGATAGATTCCGGTCCCAGAGACTTCCCATGCTTTGGAACAAGATTCCCATCTACATTAGGCAGAGCTCCTTGCTAACAGTCTTCAAGAGAAACCTTGACGAGTGGATGGGAAACAGAAAATTTAATGCTGGGATCACTTCAATGGCTCTGCTGGGCAGAAGCACAGGGAACTAATCTAAGTGGCCGGTGAAAGCCAACACATTCTGGCTAGGTTTATAAATGCCTTCGAGCAGATAGCCTAGTACCTACCTATGAACCTATGAAACTACTAGTCTTACCCCTGGGTATTCTTAATACCATTGCTGGGATTTTTTCTTGCTTGATGTTTCTCCATCTACAGGTTATTTTTTCTAACTGTCATTTCTGAGAAGCCTACCAGTTTTAAGAAGTATTCCACATGCAGGTACAAAATTCCAAATTTGGACAACCATTCAGAATGTGTATGTTGCCTGGGATCAAGACATCTAAATGTTAAAAGTGACATCTGTGCTAGCTTTAATCACAGAGCACTGGTCAAGAGGAAAAACAAATTAATATTGAAAGGTCTTCTTCCTTCATCTGTTTGTCTGTCTCTGGAGCCCCATCCTCTTTCAAAAATTCCTCTGGACAGGCAGCAGACAAAAGTAAGGATTCAAGGAAATGCTCCTCTGATTGCTGTCCTCTTTCAGCTTCTATGGCCTCAACTCTACCCCAGAAAATTTCAAAAATGTCAGACCTATCAACTTCCTCAGCTCTGACTACATCCAGATCTAAACCTTCAGATCTGTCCTGTCATTTGGATCTTTTTCTCCAAATCCAAGTCACCTCAGACTCCTGATAGATTTTCCCCAGAATGAGTAACTTCGAGGCTGCACTTTCCCTTCCTTCCTGTTGAAGAATATCTTGTCCACCTTCAACATCATCTTTCCTCATGCCCTCTAGGAGCTTAACAGAAGCAGATATGGACAGGATGATGAGAACATTTATTAGAACCTAGATTCAGTTGGGTGTTATTCTGTCTCTGTCTCCCATAAGATTCATGAGCCTACCTACTGTACAACCCCAGCCTTTTACTACTACTTTGATCCATCCTCTGATTTTGGAGACTTTGAACCCAAGACTTCTGAGCTGTCTGTGGTAGATCCAAAGACTTGGCCCTTTTTGACACCAGCACCTTCACTGACCCAGATGGGTCTGACTTTGTCAAGTCCAGAAGGGTATTAGGGCCATAATGTCAGGGCTAGATCCAGGGGGCCAGGTTTGACTCTGATGTTCTCAGAGCTGTCCCTCCTTCTTGGAACCTCTGCACTAGGCAGATTGTTTCTAACTGCTGCTATGAGCCTGGAGCCAGTGGAAATTGTTTTTTTTCCTACATAGGCTTGTACTGATCGAGTGAGGTTGAGACTGGGTTCCTCCATGGCTTCAGCTTTTGAGGTAGTGGAGAGAGCCTTCTCCACTTCAGTACACTCAGGTCCACCCCATGGCTCAACTCTCTACTGTGGATGATGGGTCTTTTCATCCTGCCCCATTGGGACAGACAGTCTGGTCAAGTCTTGAGACTGTCTTCATTCAGGACTCTGCTGGCACTTTGAGTCTTCTATGGAACCTCCTTCTAAACAGCCCTCTAAGAAGTAGACATGTAAGAGGAGACACTTAGGATTCCACAGGAGTTTTTAACTAAGACACTGACTGTGATGAAGGGGAAGGGTTCCCAGTTCACCCCTTGAGGATATCTCTTTTGGGGAAATACTCAAACTTTTGATACAGAAAGATGATTGCTCTTTTGACTTGTCTTCCCAAGAGGAGTCAGTGTTACTTGATCTTTTCAGAGCCAGCTCAGCTATGACTTGGGTAGTTCCCTCCCAGTGATATGGTAGATCTTATCTCCCACCAGGCTTAGAAGGATTCAGATGTCATGCAGCCCCACTCCAAATGCCCTAAAATTATCTTGTTGCACCATAGGATAGGGCTTATTGGAGCAAGGGCTTCCCAGTAGATACTATGGTGGTGGCAGCAGCTACCAAGAAAGAACTCACAGAACAGAGCTCTATTGTCCATCCCTCTAATAGAGAGCCTAGGGCATTGGACAGATTTCAGAATTGTATTTACACATCAGCAATCTTTGCCTTTGGGTCTCTGAACTATATGGCATGTGTGACAAGATTTCAGAGGGAATTCATGAAACAGTTGTCCAAAACCCTCTTGGGATCCATATCTGTGGAAGACAAGAAGATGGCTTTTCACAACTGGCCACCCTCCAGTATTTATCTAATGCTTCTGGGAGACTGATTTTTCATGCCTCACAGGGAGTCTGTGAAGCTGCAAGTTCAGGAATAACTATTAGAAGGCAAACCTATATGCACCTTTGTGATTTTGCAGAGCCCTTTAAGTCTTCATTCATCAATGCCCTCTTTGATGGATCCACATTATATGGCCCTAAGGTGAAGATGACCCTATCTAGGAGTGGGCAAGATGGGAAGACATTATCTGCCATTGGAATCCAGTTTTCTACCCTCAAAGGACCTTCTCTCAAAACTAGAGAGGCAGGAGAAAGATGTGATTCAGAAAGACACGTTTCTTCCCAAGACTCTTATGGAGAAAGATTTCTTCTTGGCAGAGGGGGAATTCTAATGGAAGATGCTGCCCTCACAGCAGAGGCAACCCACAACACGAGGGCTTCAGGCTCTTTTTTTAGAGAAGCTCGTCCAGTGTCTCTGAAGGGTTATCCAACTGCTGCACTCTGGTGGCAATCAGAGTACTTTTATCCCTGCATCCACAAGCCTGGATAGCCATTACCCTAGATACTTGGATGCAGAATATAATATCCAGTGGTTATTTACTTACCATTTTCCCTTCTCTCGCTAAAACATAACAAAAGAATTCTTGACATTCCACCCAGTCAGAGGAAGGTGGCAACTATAGAAATACAAAAGCTACTGAAGAAAAAAGTCATCCAACCAGTCCTACCATACCAACAAGGATCCAGAACCTACTTTAGTTCTTTTTAGTGCCAACAAAGATGGGGGGTGGGCTAAAACCAATTCTGGATCTCAGCAGTCCAAACTAATTCATGAAACACTTAAAGTTCCCAGTGCTCATGGTTCATTCCTTTCTGTCACTCATATGGTTGGATATGTTCCATAGATCTCCAGGATGCTTACTATCCAGTCACTACCATTTCAGAGCAGTGTCCATTGGTCTCACAATAGTCCCCAGGATGTTCACCAAGTGCATGGCAGTGGGAGAGGCTGACATGAGACTGCACGCATTGTGGGCGTTTCCTTATCTAAATGACTGCCACAGACAAGATTTGACTCTTTATGAAAGCAGACATTACACATCCTTTCTCTTCATTCACATTTAGCCACATTAATAAGACAACTACTGGGTTTGATGGTAGCTTCAATATTGTTGGTATCCTTAGCTCACTTTCACATGAGGGTTCTACAATGGACTATAGCGGTACAGTGGTCAATAAGGCGCTATCTACTGATGACACCCTTTCGTAACACAAATGTTTGCAAGTATCACATAGCATTGGCATTGCTGGCTTTATAAAATGCTCTCTCTCTAGCGTTGATTGCCATGTAGATGAACAACATGTCAGTGGTCTGGTACATCAGTAAACAGGGGGAAACCCAATCCTATCCACTATGTCAGGAGGCAATGAGAGTTTGGCAATGTGTAATCTCTTCTGACCACTCTCTGTTGACAACACATATTCTGGGAAAAAACAACATGCTAGCAGGCAAACTGAGCAGGTCCATAGGTAGGTACTAGGCTATCGGCCCAAGGGCCTATGTAAGCCTAGCCAACAAGGTTCCCTGGATTAACCACCCAAGAAAGTTAATTTCCTGTGCCCCTGTCGAGCAGAGCCACAGAAGTGATCCCCAGGGTGTATTTCCTATTTCCCATCCACTCAGCAAGATTTTTCTTGAAGAGTGCTAATAAGGAACGTTGCTTGACATAGATGGGTAGCTTGTTCCAGAGTATAGGAAGTCTCTGAGACAGGAATCTATCCCTCCATCATGTCCTGTTTATTGTGGTGACAAGGTTTAGGTCCCTAGAGTGTGTAGCTCAGAAGGATTGGGATTTCTTTAGGTGTAGCATGTCCAGCAGATTTGGGTTTAACATAGCTTTATATGTTAGGCAGAGATCTCCTCTGAGGAGGCAATATGCTACAGAGTAAAGCTGGAGTTTTTTGAGATGGTCAGGGTAGGGGATCTGTTTGAGGTCAGTAATCCTCTTTGTGAGGTAATTCTGTGGCCTTTCCGGCTGCTGCAGATATCTTGTGAGGTATATTCCAAAAGGGGCGGTGTACTCTATAATGGGTCTAATGAGTGCTGAGTAGAGGGGAACAATGACCTCATTTTTCCTGGATGAGAACCCTTTTGTAATGAGGTGTGCACATCTTGGACTTTTGAGTGGTCTCTCAATAAATTAATGGCAGAAATGATAGCTTGCTGATGGAGTCAACCGTGATGCAGTCATTTTGCTTCTCCCTTCAATGCCAAGTGCAGCAGGTACTCTGCCCATATACCCCCAGACGGGGAGTCACCAAGAGACTTTCTAGTTCATGATTGGCCCTCTGGTCTATTATACACCTTCCTTCCCACTCCTCTCATACCCAAATTTATTCAGCAAGCATTGCAATGGAAGACCAAGGTTGTACTCATTGCCCCATGCTGGCCTTACCAAGCGTGGTTTCCCTTCCAGTGGCCATACATAGTTCACACATCCTGGCTGCTGGAACCTGTTCAGGATCTTCTGTCTCACACATTCTGTTTGCTTCATCTGGACATGCAATCTCTCAAGCTGACTGCATGGTTTCTCCACTTATAATGTTGGCTAGACACTCCAGGGTTTCTTCCCCATTTGCCACTTTCTTGTGTCTTCCCAAAAAGCCACTACCAGAAATGATTATAAGAGCAAGTGGGAAAGATTTTGTATCTGGGCCCACCGGAGACATTTAGACCTCTTTTCAGCAGCGATTCCCGGGGGTTTTGATTTCCTGGCTTCCATCTTCAACAATTGAGCTAGTTATTTGACAGATAAGGAGCAACTGGCTTTCATCTCATATTTTTACATAGGTGAAAACTACTCTGCTCTAGCTTCATTGAAGTTATGCAAAGCTTTTCTTAAGGGTACTTTTATGGTATGGCCTCCTATTAGGTACAATATCTCTCCATGGGACTTTAAGCTTATCCTCTAAGCTTTAACTCATCCCCCCTTCAAAAATGTATTTGTCCTGGAAAACACTTTTTCTGGCTATCATTACATCACTTAGGCAGGTACCTGAGCTCCAGGTACTTAATTCCCAACCACCTTACCTGATTTTTCATAAGGACAGAGCATCCCTTAGGACCAACTACTCCTTCCTACCTAAAGTGGTGTCAGAAGCAAATCTTAATTAGTCAATTAACCTACCTGTCTTCTTTCCAAAATTTTCTAACAAGGGAGAATACATGTTTCATTTATTGGATGTTAATAGACAGTTCAAATTATATATTCACAGAAGCAAAGACGAAGAAAATCAGAACAAGTGTTTTTCTTCTTTTCCATAGCTAAATTGGGCAGAAATAAACCTATTCAGATGACTCACTAATTGCATAGTCTTTGTTTACAAAAATAAAGGTGTCTCATTACCCAAACATTCTAAAGCACACTCCACCAGATCTATGACCACATCATCTGCTTTCTGATCAAAAGAGTTCATAGATGCCATCTGTGCAGCTGCTACATAGTCCAGTGCTCATGCTTTTATAGCTCATTACAAATTGGACATCTTATCTAGGAACTGAGCTGCTTTTGGCAGTGCTGTACACTGGAATATCCTTCCATGAGGGCACTACCCAAGACTACACTACCCGGGCACTCTGTCCCATCAGTTGAGGAATGAATGAAAAAGACATCAGATATTTTATAGTTATGTACTCACCATAACTCTTAATTTGTGTTGGCTGTTTTCACCCTTCCTCAACTTCCACCCAGCAACTTGACTTTTTTACCTGTCTCCTAGTATGTCCTGAGGGATATTTCTTATTAGTCTTGCTATGTGGGCTCCATGGTTTCCTTTCTCTCCTTTTTCTCCTGTTTCACCCTTTAGTAGTAGCTTTTTTTGCCTCAGAGGTTGTTAATGGTTGGTATCTTTTTCTCATATTGTGATTAGCTGAATAGAGGGTAAACTCAATCTGAGATAACTAAGGAGAAGAGGGGATTATGGGTAAGGGGATACGCTCGAGCTATGGAGCCTAAAATCTATCAGAGTGGCTGAGGACAGATCCAGTGTTGGATATGAGATCCATCAGTTTAGGATGGATAAAAACAGGCAACACAAATGCAGACTTATGGTGAGTACATAATTATAATTTACACGTCACACAATACTATGTGTGATACATTACCATTAGTTTACAAACCTGCTTTTCAGTTATGTTTGTGCTGATACATTCCCATACATACCATTAGTTTACAACCCTGCTTTTCAGTTATGTTTGTGCTGATACATTCCCATACACCACATGTGCCTAGATTTTTTGTGGTACTGCCTGTCTTTATCTACCTTCCCATGCTAATTCTCTGTATGATGATGTCCAATCAGTACAGCAACTCTTTCTGTTGTGCACATCTCCAGTGTGCCACAAATTTGCCTGTGTAGTCCTCTTTATTGATGTACCTTGCAAAGAGACTTCCTGTGGTGATGCTACCTCTGTATATATCCAGATATGTTCCTTGTTGAGTGTTTTGTATATGTTCTTACAGATGTAGCATATTCTTCTATTAGTTTAATTTACCCCAGTCTGTTGGGTTTCTAGGACAATGACAGAAATGGACCTATTCCTCAGTCAAAGTATGTTTAAAATTCATGAAATTAGTATTGTTTCAGTCTTTGATATTAGCTAAAAGTGCTCTTCACAGCAACTGCTATGTGCCAAGAACTGACTCCTTCTGTGATTCATACGGAGATACATATATCATAGCATATCTAACTTTGAGAGCAGTTGCTTCTACTACTATTTGAACTGTCTGGGTATTCTCTTTCCACATTGCTCTCATTTCTGCCTACAAAATCTGGTATTTTATAACTTTGTGTCTCTCTGTACATAAGTCACTGTGATCACCGGGTGTAGCAATTTCAGTAATCAATACTACTGTTGTCTTCTTTTCATGGGCTACTATATCTGGTTTTCTGACATCTATTTTCTGACCTGTTGGTAATGGCTGATCCCGTGTGATGCAAACTTCATCATTCTCTCTAATGCTTTGTGGCTTATGTTTCCATTGCTTTTCAGCTACTTCAATATTGAATTGCCAATGCAACGGTTTTGCCACATTGTTATGCCTTTCAGTATTCAGGCCCTCTGCCATTGTTGTATCACACCCAACAACAAAATGTGTGACTTGTTTCCATTTCTGTTTTACAGAACTTGCATTTGTTTGGTTTTTTCCACATGTTCAATGGACTTTGTAAACCAGCATGCATGTAGTCCACTATCCTGGGTTACCAATAGTAACCTTTCATCTTTTGGTTTCAATTCACCTCTCCTTAACAATTCAGGTGTCAGATCCTGATCAACATGAGGTTGCTCCAGGAGTGTTCTGTACTTGCAACTACATTTATGCCTTTTCTTCATTTCTTGCCTTCTAATTTGATTCTTTCTTTTGTTTTTTGGCAATTTTATTTGCTACTCCTGGTTTGATTTCCATTCCTACTTGACATTGATATGCTTCTGCTAAACTAAGCAGGGAGGCCATCTTAGACTTCTTCTCCAAATGTTTTGAAACTTTCACTTTGTTTGGATCTGGTGTAGTCAGCAGATATGTATGTAGTCTTAAGACTGCAGATCTGTAAATGTAATGAATATCATGGCAGAGCATACCTCCATCAGAACAAAGAATATATAATCTTGGTATACACTGTTTTCCTGTCCAGCTGATCCAGTACCTTTTGGGACCAATCAGTCGCCCCAAAACTGTAAGTTAGAACAGGAAGGGGAAATTGTTTTATAGCTTGGACTTTATTATTCCTAGATGACAGGGCTGTTTTCAGTATTAATTTTAGTCTTCTAAAATATTCCTTACTGAGGTTTGTTCGCACTTGTCATGTTTTATTGTCAATCCTTCATCATTTCCCAACTATTTATACAATTGCTCCTGCTCAAGTTCCTTTACTTCATGTTCCTGTCTCAGACTTATATATTTTGGTACTGCATCTTTCCTGCTTTAAATGTTGCTTTTGCACATGTATTAAGACCAAATGACATTCTTATATCATCTAAGAAAGATAGCACCACTTCCTGTTGTGCTTTCAGTTCCTCATCTGATGAACTATACAGTTTTAAATCATCCACAAAACGAAGACGAGAAGTCTTTACAGTTGGTTGTTTTCTGGGAACCAAACTGTAACCATGATCTGATCTGTTAAGTAGACAGCTTAATGGGTTAATGGCAAGGCAAAAGAGAAGTGGTGACAAAGAGTCTCCCTGGAATATCCCCCTTTGAATTGTTATCACTGGGGTAATAATTTGTCCTTTATCATGGCTTAGCTACAAAGTGGTTTGCTGCTGTTTCATGGTAACTGTAATGTAATTATCAATGTAGGGTGTATCTTATACATCTGTTAGCATTCCTTTATCCATGAATGTGGGATGCTGGCAAATGCTTTTTTGTAATCTATACATGCTATGCCTTGATTCTTCCCCTTTTTACAATTCCCCATTATGACTTTATTTAACAGTAAGTGAACTTTTGTTCCATGTGACTTCTTTTGTTACTCTCTTGTTTTATTGCCATGATGAGTTTTCTTCTAAATGACTATAAACTCTGTTGGCATCAATTCCAGTATATAGTTTATACATTGCCAGAAGGCAAATTATCGGTCTATAGTTTTTAGGATAGCTAGCTTGCAAGTTAACTCTTAAGGATAAGTATCATTTTTCCTGTTGTTAACCAGGTTGGTGTCTGTTTGGGATGTGCATATAAGTAGTTCTTACTCAGGGCTAAATCTTCTTGTAAAGATGTTAACATTTGTTTTAGCCAGAAGTTGAATAATGCACCTGGGCCTGAGGTTTTCCATTTAGGAACTTTCCTTAATTTTGTTTCAATTTCTCTGGCATTACTTCATCCAATTTCACATCCTGTACATTTGAACTTTTTACTTTCTTTTAGTTCTTCTATCCATTCAGCATCTTTGTTATGTTCCACAGGGTATTCATAGATATTTCTCCAAAATGTGTCTATTTCTTCTTTTTTGGTGGGGTTTCTATTCCTTTTAGGTTCATAGGTTCATAGGTTCGTACTAGGCTATCTGCCCCAGGGCATTTATAAGCCTAGCCAGAGTGTGTGTGGCTTTCACCACCCCTTAGGATGAGAATACTACGCCCTTTTAGGGTTTAGTTTACTGTGCCTCTGTACAGTAGTGACACAGAGATGACCCCCGGGGTAAACCGACAATCTCCCATCCACTCGTCAAGATTTCTCTTGAATATATTCAGTGAGGGGCTCTGCCTAACATAGACTGGGATTCTATTCCAGAGTTTAGGGAGCCTCTGGGTTATGAATCTGTCCTTCCAGCACGTCCTATTTATTTCTGTGTTGAGGTTTAAGTCTCTTGCTCTCATGGGCTTCCGGATATTGGCAAAGGCTCTTGCCACCCCCATAGTGCCTTTTTTAGGCAAGGCTCAAATTCTAAACCTACCACCCTAGAACACCAAAAAGGAAAAAAACTAAGGGTAATGCTGCTCAATGCCAGAAGTCTCAATCTCAAGATGCATGCACTCGAGGCCCTTCTCAATATGGAGAACATCGATGTCTGTGCTGTGACAGAAACCTGGTTCAAGGCTCCTGAGAGCACCCCAGCACTAACAGGTTTCACCTCATATCACGCTCCGCCCAAAATCCGGACAACACCAAGAAAGGAGGGGGGTCCATATTCATAAAGGACACCCACACCTCAAGGTTGGTGGCAACGCACGATGCATCGGAGACCATCCAGGTGCAATTAACCATAGGCAAGACTGCTCTGCAATTTGTAGCATGTTACAGGCCACCCTCTCAAACTCAGGAACCTCACATGGCCTTCCTGAAAACATTGAGGGATAAATGTATCTCCAAACACCATCATACTAGGTGACTTCAACTACCCTAATATAGACTGGGAACACTACTCAAGCCCGAACACTCTAACCCAAAGATTCCTGGAGTTCATAAACTCAAATGCCATGAAACAACTAGTCACCATCCCCACAAGAGGTGAAAACATACTTGATCTCATCATCACGAACATGGGATCAAAATGTTCAACACCGAAGTATACCCCTCACTGGTGAGATCAGATCATAAACTAATCTCGCTGGAGGTCCTCATCCCGCCCCACCTGAAACAAAGACCACAGTGAAAAACTTCCCAAAGCCGATTTCACACTTCTAAAAACCAGTGTGGTCTCCTTTAAGGCCCCTGAGCCAGTGGTAAACATTACTCAAACCGCTGAATCACTTACAAATGCCTTCTACCAGCACCTACAGGACTGCATGGATCAGGCAATCCCAAACAAAACTAAGACTCTCTGTACCAAAGGCAAGCCCAGTCTGGTGGACCCCAGCCATAAACAAGCTCTACAACAAAGGAGGAAGCTACTACAAGATAGAGCAAAATCCTTGAAAGGTAAGACACCTTTGATCATTATAAGTAAAAAACTAAGAGCTCTCATAAAATCATCCAAGGCAAATTTTGAGAGAAAAATCGCCAAGGACTCTAAAGACAATCATAAGGCCTTCTTTAGCTATGTTAGAAACCTAGGAGGAAACTCCCAGATATGCTCAGAATTAGTTCAAAATGATGTGAAATTACTGAACCTACATATTGCTAACATACTGGCTGACAGGTTCAGTGCAAACTTCTCCCCAAAGGAGAGATATCTATTCCAGAGGATTGTAGCCCCCAAACATCTCCAACGCCCAGGTGAGAACTGCCTCACTAAGGCAAAAACACAGCATCCATGGGACCGGATGGTGTCCCCAGCTGTGTGCTTCATGAACTCCAATTTTTTAAAGGAAAAA